>NC_089839.1:131161929-131246929 GCF_035609145.1 Eleutherodactylus coqui | reverse complement strand
GCGCAGATGGTTCTTTTATCTTCGGCTCCCTCCAGCATCATCTGCGTTTTGGCTCCGCCCCTTGTACGCGTCATCACGTAGCTCCGCCCCCGTCACATGTGCCGATTCCAGCCAATCAGGAGGCTGGACACTCCGTTGCTGGCAACGGGGATGCCAGCAACGGAGCAGGTAAGTGAATAACTTCTGTATGGCTCATATTTAAGGCACGATGTATATTACAAAGTGCATTAATATGGCCATACAGAAGTGCTGAACCCCACTTGCTATCGCGGGACAACCCCTTTAATCTTTACAGTTGAGTTTTATAGTCATTCAGTATTGTTTTTGTTATTAAAGACCAAAGTTACTAAATGTGGTTTGGTGTGTATTTTGGAATGTCTAGAAGCAATTAATTGGATTTACATTAATTCCTATTGCTTCTGGACAGATTAATGACATTAGTTGAGGTTCTTGTGTGTGTGTGTATGTATGTATACATATACACACACACAGGTATTATATATATATGTATATATGTATTTAGTCAGATACCAATTGTACAAGTTCTCTCACTTAAAAAGATGAGAGAGGCCTGTAATTGACATCATAGGTAGACCTCAACTATGAGAGACAACATGAGAAAACACATCCAGAAAACCACATTGTCTGATTTTTAACGAATTTATTTGCAAATTATGGTGGAAAATGAGTATTTGGTCAATAACAAAAGTTCATCTCAATACTTTGTTATATATCCTTTATTGGCAATGACAGAGGTCAAACATTTTCTGTAAGTCCTCACAAGGCTGGCGCACACTCTTGCTGGTATGTTGGCCCATTCCTCCATGCAGATCTCCTCAAAAGCAGTGATGTTTTGGGGCTGTCGCTGGGCAACACGTACTTTCAACTCCCTCCAAAGGGTTGAGATCTGCAGACTGGCTAAGCCACTCCAGGACCTTGAAATGCTTCTTACGAAACCACTCCTTCGTTGCCCTGGTGATGTGCTTGGGATCATTGTCATGCTGAAAGACCCAGCCATGTTTCATCTTCAGTGCCCTTGCTGATGGAAGGAGGTTTGCACTCAAAATCTCACGATACATGGCCCCATTCATTCTTTCATGTATACGGATCAGTTGTCCTGGTCCCTTTGCAGAGAAACAGCACCAAAGCATGATGTTGCCACCCCCATGCTTCCCAGTAGGTATGGTGCTCTTTGGATGCAACTCAGCATTATTTCTCCTCCAAACAAGACGAGTTGTGTTTCTGCCAAACAATTCTACTTTGGTTTCATCTGACCATATAACATTCTCCCAATACTCTTCTGGATCACCCAAATGCTTTCTAGCAAACTTCAGTCAGCCCTGGACATGTACTGGCTTAAGCAGAAGGACACGTCTGGCACTGCAGGATCTGAGTCCCTGGCAACATGGTGTGTTACTGATGGTAGCCTTTGTTACGTTGGTCCCAGCTCTCTGCAGGTCATTCACTAGGTTCCCCCGTGTGGTTCTGGGATTTTTACTCACCGTTCTAGTGATCATTTTGACCCCACAGGATGAGATCTTGCGTGGAGCCCCAGATCGAGGGAGATTATCAGTGGTTTTGTATCTCTTCCATTTTCTAATTATTGCTCCCACGGTTGATTTCTTCACACCAAGCTGCTTGCCTATTGCAGATTCAGTCCTCCCAGTCTGGTGCAGGGCTACAATTTTGTTTCTGGGTGTCTTTCGACAGCTCTTTGGTCTTCACTATAGTGGAGTTTGGAGTGTGACTGCTTGAGGTTGTGGACAGGTGTCTTTTATACTGATAACAAGTTCAAACAGGTGCCATTACTACAGGTAATGAGTGGAGGACAGAGGAGCCTCTTAAAGAAGAAGTTACAGATCTGTGAGACCCAGAAATCTTGCTTGTTTGTAGGTGACCAAATACTTATTTTCCACCATAATTTGCAAATAAATTTGTTAAAAATCAGACAATGTGATTTTCTGGATGTGTTTTCTCATGTTGTCTCTCATAGTTGAGGTCTACCTATGATGTCAATTACAGGCCTCTCATCTTTTTAAGTGAGAGAACTTGTACAATTGGTATCTGACTAAATACTTTTTTCCCCCCACTGTATATACACACACATATATATATATATATATATATATATATATATATATTACACACACACACATATATATATATATATATATATATATATATATATATATATATTAAATATACACACACACACACACACACCTGACTGAATGACTTGCCACTAATTCTCTAATTTCCTGATGTCGTACAAACTGTCTGTCCGCTGTCTCTAACACTATGTCCTCCCTTTTTCTCAAACTAAACCTCTCTAAAACTGACCTCCTTGTCTTTCCACCTTCTAACCGACCTCCCCTCAACATCTCCATTCCAGTGTCTGGCACCATCATAATTCCCAGACGGCATGCCCGATGCCTTGGGGTCACACTGGACTCTGACCTCTAATTTGCCCCCCATATCCAATCTCTGGCCCAAACATGCCACATGCACCTCAGAAATATTGCTAAAATACGTCCATTCCTAACCACGGATACGCTAAAGACGCTCGTGGTTGCCCTCATCCACTCCCGGCTTGATTACTGCAACTCGCTACTCATTGGCCTCCCCCGCACTAGACTCGCTCCACTCCAATCCATACTAAATGCAGCAGCTAGACTCATTTTTCTATCCAGTCGTTATTCAGACGCCTCTGCATTATGCCAGTCGCTGCATTGGCTGCCCATCCACTGCAGAACTAAATTTAAACTCCTCTACCTCACTCACAAAGCTCTGCATGGTGCTGCGCCACCATACATCGCCTACCTACTGTCAGTACACCACCCAGCCCGCTCACTCCGATCGGCTAACACACTCAGACTAAACACCCCTGTAATACGAACCTCACATGCTCGCCTACAGGACTTCACCAGAGCAGCACCCATCCTCTGGAATGCCCTACCCCAAGGTATCCAGACAATTCCCGATGCACGAAATTTCAGACGTGCCTTAAAAACGCACCTCTTCAGGGAAGCATACCAAATCTCCTGACCTAGTCCCTCGCCCCTCCCTTTGGTGCCCCACCCTGTTTGCCTTCTAATAAATGATCTGTACATGAAATTTCCTATTGCCTGTGTTACCCAGCCCCTGAACCTCCTGTACCACCCTCTACCCATTTGTGTCTAACCCAATGTATCTCACATTGTAATTGTTGCAATTGTTGTATTGTTTTGCATTTATCCATGCCTGAAAGCGCTGCGGAATAAGTTGGCGCTATACAAATAAAGATTATTATTATTATTACATATATACACACTTATACATATATGCGAAGGCCCTAACTGACTGAATGACTGACCGGCCATTAATTCTCTAACTTCCTGATGTCGCACAAACTTGAAATTTGGCATGACTATTCTTTAGGTCTTAAATAGGAAAAGTAAAGGGGTCACAACTTGATTATGCAATTCTGAGTTCAAAAGTAAGTACACCCCTATGTAGTTTAACTAACACCACACATCTGTACCGAATAAACGTAAAATTAGGCATGGCCAGGAAAATTAAAGGGGGTCACAACTTCAATATTTAAATCTAAGTGTGAAAAATGGTGCGAAAAACTGCAATATGAGAGTTCTTTTCTCAGAAACCATATAGCTTAGGGAAATGATTTATATATTGAGGAGAATCTAACTGACCTCTGTGTGAATATACAGGGGAGAATCTACCTCACCTCCCCGTGTATATATGAAGGAGAATCTACTGCACCTCTCTGTGCATATACTGAGGAGAATCTACATCACCCTCTATGTGTATATACTGAGGAGAATCTACCTCACTTCTATGTGTATATACTGAGAATAATATAATTGACCTCTGTATGCATAAACTGAAAAGCTGTAAAGTACATAAGGAAGTGGCCATGGACCACAGGGATGGAGCATGCCTTTAAGGCTAAGAGGCTGCAACCTCCAGTCTGTGGGTAACATTGAATAAAAAGGGGCGTTACCGCCAGGGGGGAAAAGTGAGTAGAGTGGGAGGGGTGGCACATTCTGCAGAGGAACATCAGTACATGCAGTCTGAGGAGAAGCTAACGCTCCTCTATGTGTATACATATTTTAGTCCTTGGTTCCTGTGAAGTAGCCATGATTTCATAAGCTTTTCAGTATGAACAGGTAAGCAGCTGTAACAAATTAACTCTGGCGAAGTACACACAAATATACACACAAACATATTACATACGCACACCTACACTGAAGGACTCCGCACACCTACACATTGTGGACCCCCTACAGTAGCATGCTGGACCTTATTTTGCCTTCAAACCACAGTAATTTGTGGTTGCATCTATGTGATTCAAGTGATGAGATAGCTAGGCCGCTATACCTAATATTTCTAGACACTATCAAGACCGGTGTTGTACCATTGGATTGGCGCATTGCCAACGTGGTTCCAATTTACAAAAAGGGGACCAAAAGTGAGCCTGGTAACTACAGGCCGGTAAGTCTCACTTCAGTAACGGGAAAAATTTTCGAGGGGATTCTGAGAGATGCCATCAATGAGCACCTCAAGGAGAACAAGGGAATAACTCCTCACCAGCATGGATTCATGAAGGGTCACTCATGTCAGACAAATCTGATAAGTTTCTACGATGAAGTAAGCTCTAGGCTGGACCTGGGAGAATCTATTGATCTCATATATCTGGACTTCTCTAAAGCATTTGACACCGTGCCACATAATAGGCTAATATACAAAATGAGACAGCTCGGATTGGGTGAAAACGTTGGGTAAAAAAATGGTTCAATGATCGAAAGCAGAGGGTGGTAATAAATGGCTCATACTCTGATTGGGCCACCGTCGCTAGCGGGGTGCCACAGGGTTCAGTATTGGGCCCCATTCTGTTCAATATATTTATCAACGACCAGATAGAGGGGCTGCACAGCAAAATTTCAATATTTGCAGATGACACAAAATTATACAATATAATTAATGCAATGGAGGACAATGTGTGGCTACGAACGGACCTGGATAAGCTGGGGGCTTGGGCAGAAAAATGGCAAATGAAGTTCAATGTTGATAAATGTAAGGTTATGCACATGGGCAGCAAAAATGGATGGTACCAATATACACTTAATGGGGCACTGCTAGGGAAAAGTGATATGGAAAAAGACCTGGGGGTACTAGTGGATTGTAGACTAAACTGGAGTAACCAATGCCAATCAGCTGCTGCAAAGGCAAATAAAGTTTTGGGATGCATTAAAAGAGGTATAAGGGCGAAGGACGAGAACATTATCCATCCATTATATAAGGCACTTGTCAGGCCCCACATGGAATACTGTGTACAGTTCTGGTCACTGATGCTCAGGAAAGATGTTACGGTATTGGAGGGGGTTCAAAGAAGAGCGACTAAGCTAGTACATGGAATGACGAGACTAGAATACCCAGAGAGGCTATCAAAATTGGGACTATTTACTCTAGAAAAAAGAAGGTTAAGGGGCGACCAAATAACCATGTATAAGTACATGAGGGGACAATACAAGGATCTCTCCCAGGATCTGTTTATACCCAGAACTACGACGGTAACAAGAGGGCATCCGCTACGATTAGAAGAATGCAGGTTTCATCACCAACATAGAAAAGGGTTCTTTACTGTTTGAGCAGTTAGACTGTGGAACTCTCTGCCTGATGAAGTAGTGATGGCAAAATCCATAGAGGAGTTTAAAAGGGGACTTGATGTCTTTCTGGAGAGGAAGGATGTTATAGGCTATTAATCTAAGGTTATTTGTTAATCCAGGTATACAGGCAGGTAGGAACTATTAGGGGTTGATCCAGGGAACAGTCTGATTGCCATTAGGGAATCGGGAAGGAATTTTTTCCCCAAAAGGGCTAATTGGCTTCTGCTCTTGGGGTTTTTTGCCTTCCTCTGGATCAACAAAACAGGAGGCTAAGCAGGCTGGACTAGATGGACATTGTCTTCATTTAGCCTTACGAACTATGTTACTATGTCATCCACAGGCATCAGAGAAAGATGCTCGACATCCTCCTCTGACCCCCTTTGTCAACAAATTCTTCATGTCCACAGGATCCCCTTTTACTGTCTGTTATTCCTTGATCACACCATTCTTGCTGCAGGAGAAAACCTTACAAAGGTTGGTTGTTTTTGAAATACTGGCCTAGCCTCATTCGAAATTGCTCATCTCTCTAATTTTTCGTATTATGATGTATATTCACATGGAAATTGATCCATAGAAAACTTGCTCACTTATTTTATGCTGTACTCTGGGTTCATGTATGTAATTTTCATACAGGGAAGCTCCAATCGTGAAAGAACAGATGTATCTAATAAAGTGACCGTTCAAAAAAGTAGTATGTATCTTCACACTTGCTTATAGATTGGCCATGATCTAGTCCACACTGTGCTCATTTATTCGGACTGGCTTGTGTATACCAAGGAAGGGGATGGTGCTATATAAATATTACCAGGGGGGAGGGGTATGTCTGTACGTCAAATCGAACTTAAATCCGAGACTACGGGAGGACCTAGGTGTAGGAGACGAACAGGTGGAATCTCTGTGGGTAGAAATACAGGGAAGAAAAAATAACAAAATCCTGATAGGGGTCTTCTATAGACCACCAAAAGCAACAGAAGAAACTGAAAACTTACTATTAAGGCAGATAGAAGAGGTGTCAAACCGCAATGAAGTAATTATAATGGGGGACTTTAATTGTCCAGATATAATATGGGAAAATGAGACCTGCAAATCTCACAAGGGTGATAAGTTCTTGAGAGTAATTAAAGATAATTACCTGAACCAACTGGTGCAGGAACCAAGAGGGAGGGCCATTCTGGACCTAGTACTAACTAACAAACCAGACCGAATAAAGGGGGTACAGTTTGAGGGGCACTTGGGGAACATTGACCACAATATAATCAACTTCCAGCTGTCATTCAATAAGAAGCCTTATCAGGGAGCGACAAATAAACTAAACTTCAGTAAAGCAAAATTTGATGAGCTTAGAACTACTAATCGGTAACATTAATTGGGACAACATCCTCAAAAATGCCAGTACAGAGGACAAATGGGAAAAGTTCAAAAGGATCCTAATCACCTCATGTGAGCAGTTTATGCCCTTTAAGAATAAAAGAATCTCAACTAAAAGGAAACCAATGTGGCTCGACAAGACGGTAAGAGGGGCAATAAACGAAAAAAAAAGAAAGCGTTCAAACTACTAAAGCAAGAAGGCAGCGAAGCAGCGCTAAAATCGTACAGCGAAAAAAACAAAATATGCAAAGATACGATCAAAATTTCTAAGGAGGAGGCGGAAAGAGTGATCGCCAAAGAGAGCAAAAACAACCCAAAACTTTTTTTCAACTATATTAACAGCAAAAGGATTTGCAGGGAGAGCACTGGCCCTTTAACAAATAATGCAGGAGGAATCATTGAAGATGATGGAGGGAAGGCAAATCTATTAAATAGTTTCTTTTCAAGCGTATTCACAAACGAAAAGGAAATGCCACACGAGATACAGGGCAATAAAATAAACCCCTCGCAAAATATGTCATACCTAACGCAGGAGGAAGTGCGGAACAGGTTAAAGAAGATTAAAATCGATAAATCGCCAGGCCCAGATGGAATACACCCAAGGGTACTAAGGGAACTAAGTGATGAGATAGCTAGGCCGCTATACCTAATATTTCTAGACACTATCAAGACCGGTGTTGTACCATTGGATTGGCGCATTGCCAACGTGGTTCCAATTTATAAAAAGGGGACCAAAAGTGAGCCTGGTAATTACAGGCTGGTAAGTCTCACTTCAGTAACGGGAAAAATTTTCGAGGGGATTCTGAGAGACGCCATCGATGAGCACCTCAAGGAGAACAAGGGAATAACTCCTCACCAGCATGGATTCATGAAGGGTCGCTCATGTCAGACAAATCTGATCAGTTTCTACGATGAAGTAAGCTCTAAGCTGGACCTGGGAGAGTCTATTGATCTCATATATCTGGACTTCTCTAAAGCATTTGACACCAAGCCACATAATAGGCTAATATACAAAATGAGACAGCTCGGATTGGGTGAAAACGTGTGTAATTGGGTTAAAAATTGGCTCAATGATCGAAAGCAGAGGGTGGTAATAAATGGTTCATACTCTGATTGGGCCACAGTCACTAGTGGGGTGCCACAGGGTTCAGTATTGGGCCCCATTCTGTTCAATATATTTATCAACGACCTAATAGAGGGACTGCATAGTAAAATATCAATATTTGCAGATGACACAAAATTATACAACATAATTAATGCAACGGAGGACAATGTGCGGCTACAAACTGACCTAGATAAGCTGGGGGCTTGGGCAGAAAAATGGCAAATGAAGTTCAATGTTGATAAATGTAAGGTTATGCACATGGGCAGCAAAAATGGATGGTACCAATATTCACTCAATGGGGTACCGCTAGGGAAAAGTGAAATGGAAAAAGACCTGGGGGTACTAGTGGATTGTAGACTAAACTGGAGTAACCAATGCCAGTCAGCTGCTGCAGAGGCAAATAAAGTTTTGGGATGCATTAAAAGAGGTATAGGGGCGAAGGACAAGAACATTATCCTTCCATTATATAAGGCACTTGTCAGGCCCCACATGGAATACTGCATACAGTTCTGGTCACTGGTGCTCAGGAAAGATGTTACGGTGTTGGAGGGGGTTCAGAGAAGGGCAACTAAACTAATACATGGAATGATGGGACTGGAATACCCAGAGAGGCTATCCAAATTGGGACTATTTACTCTAGAAAAAAGAAGGTTAAGAGGCGACCAAATAACTATGTATAAGTACATAAGGGAACAATACAAGGATCTCTCCCAGGATCTGTTTATACCCAGGACTGCAACGGTAACAAGAGGACATCCGCTACGTTTAGAGGAAAGCAGGTTTCATCACCAACATAGAAAGGGGTTCTTTACTGTTAGAGCAGTTAGACTGTGGAACTCTCTGTCTGAGGACGTAGTGATGGCAAAATCCTTAGAGGAGTTTAAAAGGGGACTTGATGTCTTTCTGGAGAGGAAGGATATTACAGGATATAAATCTAAGATTATTTGTTAATCCGGGTGTACAGGCAGGTAGGAACTATTAGGGGTTGATCCAGGGAACAGTCTGATTGCCATTAGAGCGTCAGGAAGGAATTTTTCCCCCAAAAGGGCTAATTGGCTTCTGCTCTTGGGGTTTTTTGCCTTCCTCTGGATCAACAAAACAGGAGGCTAGACAGGCTGGACTAGATGGACATTGTCTTCATTAAGCCTTATAAACTAGGTTTACCAGAGTTCCTTTCCCATATTGCAGTATTGTGCCGTAAGCCTCCCATAACCACCTGCACTTCTCAATCTTCACAATCCAAAGCATCAGATTGGAAAATGTCTCCAAACCCAATCTATAGTAATTACCATAATCTCTATCAGAACTCTGTCAAGAGATGTGTATTGTAGACAGAAGGAGTAATAGAAGTATATAGGTAAAAAGGGAACAAACGCGCAACTTCCACAATCTACTCATAAATGCGCCTGTAAACACTTATGTAAAACTAAAGCAGAGTCAACATCTTAATCGAAGCCTGAGCCAGATACAAGTAAATACATGAAATTGCACAGAGGGAACTCCAGGAATAAGGCGGCCAGTCATCTTCCTATGCCTCGCTAATGGATTAGTAATTCACTGGCAAGGACTCTGACAGAAAACAGATGGCCTAAAACATTAAAGACAATGAATCCAGCAGCTGCCTGGCTGCCCATATCAGCTGGACGTGTCACAAAGCCAAGTCCGGGTGCCACACACTTGTAGATGTGGGTCCAGGCTGGCACTTGTTAAGCAGGAACCAGCGGCCAACTGCTTCTCCCAGGCGGGCGACCGTGCAGATGAAACTGCTCATTTAACCCCATCTAACTCTGCTAATGCAAATAGTTTACATGCCATTTATATTAAACCGAGGGACTAAAAATATTAAATGTAGCAATATACCAATTATTTTTAATTTACGTGGTTGGATTAGATAATTGCTTTTAAGTGTGTACTACTGCAAAAATTAAGATTTACACCACCCAACAGTACAGATGTCTGCAGAGGTTTATTAATCAGGCAAATAAGTGTTTCATGGCTGGAGTGTTGAACCATGTACCATACTACATTACCAGAAGAACCAGAAGAAAAAGGAACACCAAAAGAACATAAAAGGGATAAAATGTCATTTTGTCCCCGTTGTACATGTAGGATGGATGTGTGCAGAGCTTGTATGGAGTTTACTCAGGAGCTGGCTATATTGCACCTTATGTGAAGTGTCAAGGATCAAAGATAATGATCCCACCCTTTTTAACCCCTAGATGCCACCATTAATGCTGACCAAGGTATTTGAATGGATAGTAATTAGAGATGAGCAAACGTACTCGTCCGAGCTTGATACTCGTTCGAGTATTAGCGTGTTCGAGATGCTCGTTACTAGAGGCGAGTACCACGCGATGTTTGAGTTACTTTCACTTTCATCTCTGAGACGTTAGCGTGCTTTTCTGGCCAATAGAAAGACAGGGAAAGCATTACAACTTCCCCCTGCGATGTTCAAGCCCTATACCACCCCCCTGCAGTGAGTGGCTGGCGAGATTAGGTGTCACCCGAGTATATAAATCGGCCCCTCCCGCGGCTCGCCACAGATGCATTCTGACAGAGATCAGGGAAAGTGCTGCTGGTGCCGGAGCTGCTATAGGGAGAGCGTTAGGAGTTATTTTAGGCTTCAAGAACCCCAACGGTCCTTCTTAGGGCCACATCTGACCGTGTGCAGTACTGTTGAGGCTGCTTTTAGCAGTGTTGCACAATTGTTTTTTTTGTATATCGGCCGTGCAGAGCATTGCGTCCGCAGTCTGCAGTCATTGTACAGAGTATAGGGCCAGTACTGGTGAGGCAGGGAAAGAGATATTCACGCTATATAGGCAGTGGGCTTTTTCCAAAAAATTGGGGAAAAATACTATATTTGGGCTGCCTGTGACCGTCTTCAGTTTACTGCGTGTCTGCTGGGGGTTGTAGTCCTAATTAATACGCAGCTAAGCGTTACAGCAGGCTTGCGCAAAATTGTTTCCTGGATCTGCTGTCTGTTACATGATCGCCGTCATCCTGCCAGAGGGAAAGAGTATACATAATATTATATGCTGCCTACAGTATCTATCTGCTGGGGGTAGTAGTCCTAATTAATACGCAGCTAAGCGTTACAGCAGGCTTGCGCAAAATTGTTTCCTGGATCTGCTGTCTCTATTACATGATCGCCGTCATCCCGCCAGAGGAAAACAGTATACATAATATTATACGCTGCCTACAGTATCTATTTGCTGGGGGTAGTAGTCCTAATTAATACGCAGCTAAGCGTTACAGCAGGCTTGCGCAAAATTGTTTCCTGGATCTGCTGTCTCTGTTACATGATCGCCGTCATCCCGCCAGAGGAAAACAGTATACATAATATTATACGCTGCCTACAATATCTATCTGCTGGGGGTAGTAGTCCTAATTAATACGCAGCAAAGCGTTACAGCAGGCTTGCGCAAAATTGTTTCCTGGATCTGCTGTCTCTGTTACATGATCGCCGTCATCCCGCCAGAGGAAAACAGTATACATAATATTATACGCTGCCTACAATATCTATCTGCTGGGGGTAGTAGTCCTAATTAATACGCAGCTATGCGTTACAGCAGGCTTGCGCAAAATTGTTTCCTGGATCTGCTGTCTCTGTTACATCAGCGCTGTCATCCCGCCAGAGGAAAACAGTATACATAATATTATACGCTGCCTACAGTATCTGTCTGCTGTATCAGCTCAGCATTTTAAAAAAATAGAAGCAAAATACTTAAGGCCTACTACTGGCCTTTGGCCACTTGACTGCTTCTGCGCTGTGAATTCCAGTAGCTCAGTCATACGCACCTACGTCTCACTACAGGCGTGCGCAAAATTGTTTCCTGGCTCTGCTGTGCGTTCCGTAAGGGAAGTCAGCCTCCAACCACAGGCCAATAAGTGGCACATTTAATTACAGCGTTCTGTTTCTGCACTACTGGTAATACAGCATGCTGAGGGGTAGGGGTAGGCCTAGAGGATGTGGACGCGGGCGAGGACGCGGAGGCCCACGTCCGGGTGTGGGCACAGGCCGAGCTCCTGATCCAGGTGTATCGCAGCCGACTGCTGCGGGATTAGGAGAGAGGCACGTTTCTGACGTCCCCACATTCATCTCACAATTAATGGGTCCACGCGGTAGACCTTTATTAGAAAATGAGCAGTGTGAGCAGGTCCTGTCGTGGATGGCAGAAAGTGCATCCAGCAATCTATCGACCACCCAGAATTCTGCGCCGTCCACTGCTGCAACTCTGAATCCTCTGGCTGCTGCTCCTCCTTCCTCCCAGCCTCCTCACTCCATTATAATGACACATTCTGAGGAGGAGGCAGACTCCCAGGAACTGTTCTCGGGCCCCTGCCCAGAATGGGCAGCAATGGTTCTGAATCCTCTCCCACTGGAGGAGTTTGTCGCGACCGATGCCCAACCTTTGGAAAGTTCCCGGGGTCCGGGGGATGAGGCTGGGGACTTCCGGCAACTGTCTCAAGAGCTTTCAGTGGGTGAGGAGGATGATGACGATGAGACACAGTTATCTATCACTCAGGTAGTAGTAATTGGAGTAAGTCCGAGGGAGGAGCGCACCGAGGTTTCAGAGGAAGAGCAGCAGGACGATGAGGTGACTGACCCCACCTGGTTTGCTACGCCTACTGAGGACAGGTCTTCAGAGGGGGAGGCAAGTGCAGCAGCAGGGCAGGATGGAAGAGGCAGTGCGGTGGCCAGGGGTAGAGGCAGGGCCAGACCGAATACTCCACCAACTGTTTCCCAAAGCGCCCCTCGTGCCATGCCACCCTGCAGAGGCCGAGGTGCTCAAAGGTCTGGCAGTTTTTCACTGAGAGTGCAGACGACCGACGAACAATGGTGTGCAACCTTTGTCGCGCCAAGATCAGCCGGGGAGCCACCACCACCAGCATGCGCAGACATATGATGGCCAAGCACCCCACAAGGTGGGACGAAGGCCGTTCACCACCTCCAGTTTGCACCGCTGCCTCTCCCCTTGTGCCCCAACCTGCCACTGAGATCCAACCCCCCTCTCAGGACACAGGCACTACCGTCTCCTGGCCTGCACCCACACCCTCACCTCCGCTGTGCTCGGCCCCATCCACCAATGTCTCTCAGCGCACCGTCCAGCCGTCGCTAGCGCAAGTGTTGGAGCGCAAGCGCAAGTACGCCGCCACGCACCCGCACGCTCAAGCGTTAAACGTGCACATAGCAAAATTTATCAGCCTGGAGATGCTGCCGTATAGGGTTGTGGAAACAGAGGCTTTCAAAGGTATGATGGCGGCGGCGGCCCTGCGCTACTCAGTTCCCAGTCGCCACTACTTTTCCCGATGTGCCGTCCCAGCCCTGCACGACCACGTCTCCCGCAACATTGTACGCGCACTCACCAACGCGGTTACTGCCAAGGTCCACTTAACAACGGACACGTGGACAAGCACAGGCAGGCAGGGCCACTATATCTGGGTGGCCGAAGCCCACCTGCATTTAATTGGACATTACCTCAGCTGTAATGGGCACTGCAATGGGATATATTTATGTACAGCCGGTGGGTTCCAGGGAGCCACCCATGCTGTGGGTCCACAGGGAGTTGTAACTGCATGTGTCCACTTCTAAAGAACCCCAGTCTGACTGGGGCATGCAGTGTGGGCCGAAGCCCACCTGCATTAAACATGACATTACCTCAGCTGTGATGGGCACTGCAATGGGATACATTATTGTACAGCCGGTGGGTTCCAGGGAGCCACCCATGCTGTGGGTGCACACGGAATTCCCATTGCGGAGTTGTACCTGCCTGTGACTATTTATAAAAAACCGCGGTCTGACTGGGGCATGCAGACACCTTGACAGAATGAATAGTGTGTGGCACATAGGTTCCCCATTGCTATGCCCCTGATGGCGGTGGCACAGGATTATATTTCTCATTGCTTCTGTACAGCATTGTGGGCTATCGCCCTGCCCCTTTTAAAGAGGGTCGCTGCCTAGCCGTGCCAACCCTCTGCAGTGTGTGCCTGCGGTTCCTCCTCATGGCAGACGCACTTATAAATAGACATGAGGGTGGTGTGGCATGAGTGCAGCTGAAGGCTGCGCCGGGACACTTTGGTGTGCGCTGTGGACACTGCGTCGTGCGGGGGATGGGGGGGATGGGGATTGGCAGCATGTAACCCAGGAGAAGTGGCAGCGGAGTGTCATGCAGGCAGTGATTGTGCTTTGTTGGAGGTAGTGTGGTGCTTAGCTAAGGTATGCATTGCTAATGAGTTGTTGGGAGGGGGGGGGGGCCCACTCTTGCCGCTATTGTGGCTTAATAGTGGGACCTGGGAACTTGAGATGCAGCCCAACATGTAGCCCCTCGCCTGCCCTATCCGTTGCTGTGTCGTTCCCATCACTTTCTTGAATTGCCCAGATTTTCACAAATGGAAACCTTAGCGAGCATCGGCGATATACAAAAATGCTCGAGTCGCCCATTGACTTCAATGGGGTTCGTTACTCGAAACGAACCCTCGAGCATCGCGATAATTTCGTCCCGAGTAACGAGAACCCGAGCATTTTGGTGCTCGCTCATCTCCAATAGTAATAGGAACAGGGTAAGCTTCTGCCACCCTATCGCAGTCCATCACAATTGTGGGCAACAGAATTATTGTCATGGTCACAGAGGAGGCCGCTAGCTTGCAATGGTAGTCATATGTCATACTGTACTAATACAGTACTGTGCAAAAGTTTTAGGCCGGTGTGGAAAAATACTGCAAAGCAAGAATGCTTTCAAAAATAGAAGCGTTAATAGCTTTTGGTCAATGAACAAAATGCAAAGTGAATTAACATATCAGAAATCTAAATCAAATCAATACTTAGCTCTCCAAAAAAAGGAATAAAAGTCAAAAAGTTTTTAGTATCCCAAAGAGATGCCAGTAAAAATTACAGCTGGACATCCCATAGCTCCATTGGTGTCCAAGCCTTCTTTGTTGGTTTTAGGATGCTTTCACACATCAGTGATTCCCTGCAGATTTTGGTGCAGATCTGCACAGGATTTAACCCCTTCAATTTGAATTCAATTGAAAGTCTGAGGTCTGCTGCAGATCTGCACCAAAAAGCTCAACAAAATCTGTAGTAAATCAGCCATGTGTGAACCTTTCAAGTAAAACAAACTACATTACACTTAATATTGCCATTGTCATACTGGCCTTCAGAATACAGTTAAAATGTAGGTTTTACCGCATAGTGAATGCTGTAAAAATGATACCCAAAAATTATTGGCAGAATTTTGTTTTTTCTTTTCCATTCTACCCTGCGAATAACGGTTTCTATACTTTTCTGAATACATTATCTGATGCATTAAAATTAGAGATGAGCGAACGTACTCGTCCGAGCTTGATACTCGTTCGAGTATTAGCGTGTTCGAGATGCTCGTTACTCGTGACGAGCACCACGCGATGTTCGAGTTACTTTCAGTTCCCTCTCTGAGACGTTAGCGCGCTTTTCTGGCCAATTGAAAGACAGGGAAGGCATTACAACTTCCCCCTGCGTCGTTCAAGCCCTATACCACCCCCCTGCTGTGAGTGGCTGGGGAGATCAGGTGTCACCCGAGTATAAAAATCGGCCCCTCCCGCGGCTCGCCTCAGATGCGTTGTGAGTTAGCTGAGGGACAGTGGTATCGTGCTGGAGCTGCTGTAGGGAGAGCGTTAGGAGTTAGTGTAGGCTTCAAGAACCCCAACGGTCCTTCTTAGGGCCACATCTAACAGTGTGCAGTAGTGTGGAGGCTGCTTTTAGCAGTGTTGCACTTTTTTTTTTTTTGCTATATCGGCCGTGCAGAGCATTGCGCCCTGCAGTAATACTACAGGGATAGAATTGTGTAGGCAGGGCCAGAAGACATATATTATCGATTGAATATACGCAGTGGTCCTTTAGAAAAAAATATTTAAAAAAAAAACTATTTGGCCTGCCTGTCACTCTGCTCAGTGTTCTGGGTCTGTGTCTGCTGCGGGTTGTAGTTCTCAAAATAAATACGCAGCCAGCTAAGTGTTACAGCTGCTCAGTGTTCTGGGTCTGTGTCTGCTGCGGGTTGTAGTTCTCAAAATAAATACGCAGCCAGCTAAGTGTTACAGCTGCTCAGTGTTCTGGTTCTGTGTCTGCTGCGGGTTGTAGTTCTCAAAATAAATACGCAGCCAGCTAAGTGTTACAGCTGCTCAGTGTTCTGGGTCTGTGTCTGCTGCGGGTTGTAGTTCTCAAAATAAATACGCAGCCAGCTAAGTGTTACAGCTGCTCAGTGTTCTGGGTCTGTGTCTGCTGCGGGTTGTAGTTCTCAAAATAAATACGCAGCCAGCTAAGTGTTACAGCAGGCTTGCGCAAAATTATTTCCTGGCGTTCCGTAAGCGAACTCAGCCTACAACCACAGGGCAATAAGCGGCACATTAAATTACAGTGTGGTGTTTCTGCATTCCTGGTAATACAGCATGCTGAGGGGTAGGGGTAGGCCTAGAGGACGTGGGCGCGGCCGAGGACGCGGAGGCCCTAGTCCGGGTGTGGGCACAGGCCGAGCTCCTGATCCAGGTGTATCGCAGCCGACTGCTGCGGGATTAGGAGAGAGGCACGTTTCTGGCGTCCCCACATTCATAGCACATTTAATGGGTCCACGCGGTAGACCCTTATTAGAAAATGAGCAGTGTGAGCAGGTCCTGTCGTGGATGGCAGAAAGTGCTTCCAGCAACCTATCGTCCACCCAGAGTTCTGCGCCGTCCACTGCTGCAACTCAGAATCCTCTGGCTGCTGCTCCTCCTTCCTCCCAGCCTTCTCACTCCATGAAAATGAGACATTCTGAGGAGCGGGCAGACTCCCAGGAACTGTTCTCGGGCCCCTGTTCAGATTGGGCAGCAATGGTTCCTCTCCCACCAGAGGAGTTTATCGTGACTGATGCCCAACCATTGCAACGTTCCCGGGGTCCGGGGGATGAGGCTGAGGACTTCCGGCAACTGTCTCAAGACCTTTCAGTGGGTGAGGAGGCCGATGACGATGAGACACAGTTGTCTATCAGTGAGGTAGTAGTAAGGGCATTAAGTCCGAGGGAGGAGCGCACCGAGGATTCTGAGGAAGAGCAGCAGGACGATGAGGTGACTGACCCCACCTGGTTTGCTACGCCTACTGAGGACAGGTCTTCAGAGGGGGAGGCAAGGGCAGCAGCAGGGCAGGTTGCAAGAGGCAGTGCGGTGGCCAGGGGTAGAGGCAGGGCCAGACCGAATAATCCACCAACTGTTTCCCAAAGCGCCCCCTTGCGCCATGCCACCCTGCAGAGGCCGAGGTGCTCAAAGGTCTGGCAGTTTTTCACTGAGAGTGCAGACGACCGACGAACAGTGGTGTACAACCTTTGTCGCGCCAAGATCAGCCGGGGAGCCACCACCAGCAGCCTCACCACCACCAGCATGTGCAGACATATGATGGCCAAGCACCCCACAAGGTGGGACGAAGGCCGTTCACCGCCTCCCGTTTGCACCGCTGCCTCTCCCCCTGTGCCCCAACCTGCCACTGAGATCCAACCGCGCTCTGAGGACACAGGCACTACCGTCTCCTGGCCTGCACCCACACCCTCACCTCCGCTGTCCTCGGCCCCATCCACCAATGTGTCTCAGCGCACCATCCAGCCGTCGCTAGCGCAAGTGTTTGAGCGCAAGCGCAAGTACGCCGCCACGCACCCGCACGCTCAAGCGTTAAACGTGCACATAGCAAAATTTATCAGCCTGGAGATGCTGCCGTATAGGGTTGTGGAAACGGAGTCCTTCAAAACTATGATGGCGGCGGCGGCCCCACGCTACTCAGTTCCCAGTCGCCACTACTTTTCCCGATGTGCCGTCCAAGCCCTGCACGACCACGTCTCCCGCAACATTGTACGCGCACTCAACAACGCGGTTACTGGCAAGGTCCACTTAACAACAGACACGTGGACAAGCACAGGCGGGCAGGGCCACTATATCTCCCTGACGGCACATTGGGTGAATTTTGTGGAGGCTGGGACAGAGTCAGAGCCTGGGACCGCTCACGTCCTACCCACCCCCAGAATTGCGGGCCATAGCTCGGTGGTAGTATCTGCGGCGGTGTATGCTTCCTCCACTAAACCACTCTCCTCCTCCTCCTCCTCCACAACCTCTGTCTCACAATCAAGATGTGTCAGCAGCAGCACGTCGCCAGCAGTCGGTGTCGCGCGCCGTGGCAGCGCAGCGGTGGGCAAGCGTCAGCAGGCCGTGCTGAAACTACTCAGCTTAGGAGATAAGAGGCACACGGCCCACGAACTGCTGCAGGGTCTGACAGAGCAGACCGACCGCTGGCTTGCGCCGCTGAGCCTCCAACCGGGCATGGTCGTGTGTGACAACGGCTGTAACCTGGTGGCGGCTCTGCAGCTCGGCAGCCTCACGCACGTGCCATGCCTGGCCCACGTCTTTAATTTGGTGGTTCAGCGCTTTCTGAAAAGCTACCCTCGCTTGTCAGACCTGCTCGGAAAGGTGTGCCGGCTCTGTGCACATTTCCGCAAGTCCCACACAGACGCTGCCACCCTGCGCACCCTGCAACATCGGTTTAATCTGCCAGTGCACCGACTGCTGTGCGACGTGCCCACACGGTGGAACTCTACGCTCCACATGTTGGCCAGGCTCTATGAGCAGCGTAGAGCTATAGTGGAATACCAACTCCAACATGGGCGGCGCAGTGGGAGTCAGCCTCCTCAATTATTTTCTGAAGAGTGGGCCTGGTTGGCAGACATCTGCCAGGTCCTTGGAAACTTTGAGGAGTCTACCCAGGTGGTGAGTGGCGATGCTGCAATCATTAGCGTCACCATTCCTCTGCTATGCCTCTTGAGAAGTTCCCTGCAAAGCATAAAGGCAGACGCTTTGCACTCGGAAACAGAGCCGGGGGAAGACAGTATGTCGCTGGATAGTCAGAGCACCCTCCTGTCTATATCTCAGCGCGGCGAGGAGGAGGAGGAGGAAGATGAGGAGGAGGGGGAAGACACAGCTTGGCCCACTGGTGAGGGTACACATGCTGCTGGCCTGTCATCCTTTCAGCGTGTATGGCCTGAGGAGGAGGAGGAGGAGGATCCTGAAAGTGATCTTCCTAGTGAGGACAGCCATGTGTTGCGTACAGGTACCCTGGCACACATGGCTGACTTCATGTTAGGATGCCTTTCTCGTGACCCTCGCGTTACACGCATTCTGGCCACTACGGATTACTGGGTGTACACACTGCTCGACCCACAATATAAGGAGAACCTTTCCACTCTCATACCCGAAGAGGAAAGGGGTCCGAGAGTGTTGCTATACCACAGGACCCTGGCGGACAAACTGATGGTAAAATTCCCATACGACAGCGGTAGTGGCCGAAGGCGCAGTTCCGAGGGCCAGGTAGCAGGGGAGGCGCGGAGATCAGGTAGGATGTACAGCACAGGCAGGCCAACACTCTTTAAGGCCCTTGACAGCTTTATGGCTCCCCAGCAAGACTGTGTCACTGCTCCCCAGTCACGGCTGAGTCGGCGGGAGCACTGTAAAAGGATGGTGAGGGAGTACGTAGCCGATCGCACGACCGTCCTCCGTGACGCCTCTGCCCCCTACAACTACTGGGTGTCGAAGCTGGACACGTGGCCTGAACTCGCGCTGTATGCCCTGGAGGTGCTTGCTTGTCCTGCGGCTAGCGTCTTGTCAGAGAGGGTGTTTAGTGCGGCTGGGGGAATCATCACAGATAAGCGTACCCGCCTGTCAACTGACAGTGCCGACAGGCTTACACTCATCAAGATGAACAAAGCCTGGATTTCCCCAGACTTCTCTTCTCCACCAGCGGACAGCAGCGATACCTAAGCAATACGTAGGCTGCACCCGCGGATGGAAGCATCGTTCTCTATCCCCATCAAAAACAGGGACCTTTTCGCTTCATCAATCTGTGTATAATATTCCTCCTCCTCCTCCTGCTCCTCCTCCTGAAACCTCACATAATCACGCCGAACGGGCAATTTTTCTTAGGCCCACAAGGCTCAGTCATATAATTTTTATAAACAATTTTTATACGTTTCAATGCTCATTAAAGCGTTGAAACTTTCACCTCCAACAATTTTTATTTTAACTGGGCTGCCTCCTGGCCTAGTTACCAATTAAGCCACATTAACCAAAGCGATTAATGGGTTTCACCTGCCCTCTTGGTTGGCCATGGCCAATTTTTCTGATGTACATTAGTACTGTTGATACAGCAATTTTTGTGGGCCCTCGCCTACAGTGTAATCAAATGAATTTTTAGCCCACCTGCATTACAGCTGACGTTACATCCGCTGTGTTGGGCACTGCAATGGGATATTTTAATGTACCGCCGGTGGGTTCCAGGGAGCCACCCATGCTGTCGGTCCACAGGGAGTTGTAAATGCATCTGTTTCCACTTCTAAAGAACCCCAGTCTGACTGGGGCATGCAGTGTGGGCCGAAGCCCACCTGCATTAAGCACGACATTACTACCTCAGCTGTGATGGGCACTGCAATGGGATACATTTATGTACAGCGGGTGGGTTCCAGGGAGCCACCCATGCTGTGGGTGCACACGGAATTCCCATTGCGGAGTTGTACCTGCCTGTGACTATTTATAAAAAACCGCGGTCTGACTGGGGCATGCAGACACCTTGACAGAATGAATAGTGTGTGGCACATAGGTTCCCCATTGCTATGCCCACGTGTGCAGCTCCAGATGGAGGTGGCACAGGATTGGATTTCTCATTGCTTCTGTACAGCATTGTGGGCTATCGTCCCGCCCCTTTTAAAGCGGGTCGCTGCCTAGCCGTGCCAACCCTCTGCAGTGTGTGCCTGCTTTTCCTGTGGCAGACGCCCTTATAAATGGACATGAGGGTGGCGTGGCATGAGGGCAGCTGAAGGCTGGGCAGGGACAGTTTGGTGTGCGCTGTGGACACTGGGTCGTGGGGGGGGGGGGAATTGGCAGCATGTAACCCAGGAGAAGTGGCAGCGGAGTGTCATGCAGGCAGTGATTGTGCTTTGTTGGAGGTAGTGTGGTGCTTAGCTAAGGTATCCATTGCTAATGAGGGCTTTTCAGAAGTAAAAGTTGTTGGGGGGGGGGGGGGGCCCACTATTGCCGCTATTGTGGCTTAATAGTGGGACCTGGGAACTTGAGATGCAGCCCAACATGTAGCCCCTCGCCTGCCCTATCCGTTTCTGTGTCGTTCCCATCACTTTCTTGAATTGCCCAGATTTTCACAAATGAAAACCTTAGCGAGCATCGGCGATATACAAAAATGCTCGGGTCGCCCATTGACTTCAATGGGGTTCGTTACTCGAAACGAACCCTCGAGCATCGCGAAAAGTTCGTCTCGAGTAACGAGCACCCGAGCATTTTGGTGCGCGCTCATCTCTAATTAAAATACAATGCAAAAAAAAACCCTCATACAGTTACCGTATGTCGAAATAAAGGATGAGATAAATGAAAAAGAATGAAAATTGTCTGCGTTCTCAAGGGGTTAAGGTTAAAACTTGCCTTGTTGTCCATACTGGTTTATCTGTGGTCCATAATTGGCAGTGTTGTTTCCCTGTGAAAAGCTGCCTATTGCAGTATGCATCTGAGCCCCGGGAGACGGATGAGGGGACATAGAGGGTCCAGTCTGCTGGGGTCCATACTGTGACAGTTGGTGGTTTCTTTGGATCCCAGCTACGTAACCTACAAATTAAACAGAAAGAAAACAATTTGAGTTTAAGTTAGTTTAAGAAACAAAGTGAATAATGTCCACTATCATACATTTTGTATCATTTCAGGTGATGAAGCTACATTTTTAGACAAAATCCCCAGCTTCATTTCAGCCAAACAGATAAATGATAACAATCCTGTCTGCTTGCAAACACCGCTAATGGGAGCTAAATTCATATTAATATATACAGCAAGTATTGAACTCAATACAACTGTGTATAATGAGCTGCACCTAGTGGTGGCTGTAGAACCCTATGTGATGCGAAAGAGCACAGTGCCTCCTTAACCCATAACTATGGCACTACCTGGCAAAGAGATAGATTGCTTGGCATTTGGGGGATTTATAAGGGACAGAACCTAGAAATAAAAACATATGATGCAAATTTAAAATGCAAAACTAAATCGACATAACTGAATTCTGCAAGTAAAAACTACTGCAGAACTTTATATTGCCAGTTATACTCTGGAGGTCTCCTCTGTGTATTACAGCCTCCTGTCTGATACTTGTCAGGCACCACCTTGAGGCTGCGATTTTTTACTTTCAGTTTTACATTTATTTCATAATGCAATAGGCTCAACATTAACTAAGGCTATATCATTCTGCCTGCTGGAGGGACAGTTTAAAGGGGTTGTCCCGCGGCAGCAAGTGGGTCTATACACTTCTGTATGGCCATAATAATGCACTTTGTAATGTACATTGTGCATTAATTATGAGCCATACAGAAGTTATAAAAAGTTTTTTACTTACCTGCTCCGTTGCTAGCGTCCTCGTTCCCATGGAGCCGACTAATTTTCGCCCTCCGATGGCCAAATTAGCCACGCTTGCGCAGTCCGGGTCTTCTGCTGTTCTCTATGGGGCTCTGTGTAGCTCCGCCCCGTCACGTGCCGATTCCAGCCAATCAGGAGGCTGGAATCGGCAATGGACCGCACAGAAGAGCTGCGGTCCACGGAGGTAGAGGATCCCGGCGGCCATCTTCACCGGTAAGTATAGAAGTCACCGGAGCGCCGGGATTCAGGTAAGCGCTGTGCTGCTCTTTTTTTCAGTCCCTGCATCGGGGTTGTCTCGCGCCGAACGGGGGGGAGGGGGGGGGGGTTGAAAAAAAAAAAAAACGTTTCGGCGCGGGACAACCCCTTTAATTATCATTACCATCTATATTCACCTACATAAGCTACAGACCATAAGTATCCAGTCAAGAGGATGAGCTATGGTCTCCTCTATTATAACTGTGACAGGACTGTGTTATTATCAGTGACTAACAGGGGTGTCTGTTTTCCCCCGCAGGCAGTTTCCGTGGTAGATCCATTACCAGCATCACACAAACTGAGAACCTGACTAGAAATTTAACACATAACCCCAAGTAAATCTGAGCTGGTCAGAACTGAGATCACATGACCATCTGAGGAGAGAGGCCAGCAGATTTAGATAGAAAGGAATAACTAACCAATGTAATACAACCACACACAAACATATACTAGTAATTATTAGGAAATTATAGTATCAGCCGTTCTACATGGTACATGCATTATGATCCCCACACATCACACACACACAGCTCTGCTACATCCATCCTGACCCCACACATTACACACAGGTCTACTACATACCACACACAGCTGTAGTACATCCACCTTGATTCCCAGACATTACACACAGTTCTACTACATGCCACACAGCTGTAGTACATCAACCTTGATTCCCACACACAGCACTGCTACATTGTACATTCATTATGATTCCCACACATCACACACACAGCTCTACTACATCTATCTTCATTCCCACACATTACACACACAACTCTACTTCATGCATGCTCACCCAACACATCACACATACAGCACATTACACACACAGCTCTGCTACATTGTACATCCATCCTGACTCCACACATCACACAACTCTGCTATTCCACACATCACCAGATTCCTAGATACAGTGATCATCCCTCGTCATGTGATTCCCTACTCTACCCACACATGTGATCACATGACTGTGGCGTCATTACAGGTCCTGGTAGTAGCTGCTGTCGGTTTATCCAGTACCCAGTACTTTCTACCAAGCTGCACAATAGCTTCCCCCACAGCAGTGACGTCACCGCAGGTCCTTCAGCCCACCGGATCTTTTTTTACCAAACTGTACAATGGCTCCTCTCACAGCAGTGATGTCACCACAGGTCCTTCAGCCCACCAGATCTTTGTGGTGGCAATAGGTCGGTGTCTTCCGTTAGGACCGCTGAGTTGTGTCTGAGAACGCTTAGTTGTATTCTAAGCTTGTTATTTTTGTCCTCCCCTTCCAAGAGCCCTAACTGTGTTGTTCTTTTGTCGGTCAGGCTCTGTGTTTTATATATGTTGTAGGACCTTCTATGATGTCACCAGGGGACGGAGCATGAAAGGCACTCACATACTGACAAGTGGTTGTTAGTAGTTTAAAATATATTACACACACAAAGTGACAAACTGGGGGGGATAGCTACATCATGAATGAATAAAAACTGGAGTGGCCTTTTAAACAGAGAAATGGAGCATCCTGTCCATGATTTTTTATTAATTCAAATGCAGCAATCATCCTTCTCATAAAGATCAGCAGCAATTAGGGAATAATTCTGTATAATAAATAAACTCTACAACTCCTGAAGAACCTTTACTTAACCCCTTAAGGACCAGGCTGTTTTGTACCTTAAGGTCTAGACACTTTAGGGATTTTACCCATGTGGTGGTTTTACTGCCCTATTTTTTTCCTTTCGCTATCAAAATTATTTTTGCTGCATTTTTCTCTCTGTGAGATAGGGCGATTTTTTGAATATCTTTTTCACTGACTTTTTCAAGTTTTTTATTTTTATTGGGGGTAAAAAGCTAAAAAAAATGATTTTTTAAACATTTTTAGTTATCTTTTTTTAAATTACTATATTTACAGTAAAATAAAGTATGCAAATGGGTTTCTCATTTTGTTTCAGACATTTTGATATATAATATGTATGTTTTTGGATTACAGGGCGCTTATAGCAGCGGTTTGGTTGGCGTCGGTTTTGTGTTATTTTCTTTCTTATATATATATATTGTTGTTTTATTCTGTAATTTTGTGTTACTTACACTACCGTTCAAAAGTTTGGGGTCACATTGAAATGTCCTTATTTTTGAAGGAAAAGCACTGTACTTTTCAATGAAGATAACTTTAAACTAGTCCTAACTTTAAACAAATGCACTCTATACATTGCTAATGTGGTAAATGACTATTCTAGCTGCAAATGTCTGTTTTTTTGTGCAATATCTACAAAGGTGTATAGAGGCCCATTTCCAGCAACTATCACTCCAGTGTTCTAATGGTACAATGTGTTTGCTCATTGGCTCAGAAGGCTAATTGATGATTAGAAAACCCTTGTGCAATCATGTTCACACATCTGAAAACAGTCTAGCTCGTTACAGAAGCTACAAAACTGACCTTCCTGTGAGCAGATTGAGTTTCTGGAGCATCACATTTGTGAGGTCAATTAAACGCTCAAAATGGCCAGAAAAAGAGAACTGTCATCTGAAACTCGACAGTCTATTCTTGTTCTTAGAAATGAAGGCTATTCCATGCGAGAAATTGCTAAGAAATTGAAGATTTCCTACAACGGTGTGTACTACTCCCTTCAGAGGACAGCACAAACAGGCTCTAACCAGAGTAGAAAAAGAAGTGGGAGGCCGCGTTGCACAACTAAGCAAGAAGATAAGCACATTAGAGTCTCTAGTTTGAGAAACAGACGCCTCACAGGTACCCAACTGGCATCTTCATTAAATAGTACCCGCAAAACACCAGTGTCAACATCTACAGTGAAGAGGCGGCTGCGGGATTTTGGGCTTCAGGGCAGAGTGGCAAAGAAAAAGCCATATCTGAGACTGGCCAATAAAAGAAAAAGATTAAGATGGGCAAAAGAACACAGACATTGGACAGAGGAAGACTGGAAAAAAGTGTTGTGGACGGATGAATCCAAGTTTGAGGTGTTTGGATCACAAAGAAGAATGTTTGTGAGACGCAGAACAAATGAAAAGATGCTGGAAGAATGCCTGACGTCATCTGTTAAGCATGGTGGAGGTAATGTGATGGTCTGGGGTTGCTTTGGTGCTGGTAAGGTGGGAGATTTGTACAGGGTAAAAGGGATTCTGAATAAGGAAGGCTATCACTCCATTTTGCAACGCCATGCCATACCCAGTGGACAGCGCTTGATTGGAACCAATTTCATCCTACAACAGGACAATGACCCTAAACACACCTCCAAATTGTGCAAGAACTATTTACAGCAGAAGCAGGCAGCTGGTATTCTATCGGTAATGGAGTGGCCAGCGCAGTCACCAGATCTGAACCCCATTGAGCTGTTGTGGGAGCAGCTTGACCGTATGGTACGCCAGAAGTGCCCATCCAACCAATCCAACTTGTGGGAGATGCTTCTAGAAGCGTGGGGTGCAATTTCTCAAGCTTACCTCAACAAATTAACAGCTAGAATGTCAAAGGTGTGCAATGCTGTAATTGCTGCAAAAGGAGGATTCTTTGACGAAAGCAAAGTTTGATGTAAAAACAATGTTATTTCAAATACAAATCATTATTTCTAACCTTGTCAATGTCTTGACTCTATTTTCTATTCATTTCACAACGCATGGTGGTGAATAAGTGTGACTTTTCATGGAAAACACAAAATTGTTTGGGTGACCCCAAACTTTTGAACGGTAGTGTATATATGTAATTATGTTTTTTTACTATGTCCCCCATGACGTCATGTAAGACCTCTGGGGGACATTCAGATGGTTTTTTTTTTTATTTGACACTTTCCCACTGTAGCTGGGGCATCCATAGGAGCCCCAGTTACACGGGAAAACAACCCCTGTAGTGACAGTCACTGGCAGAGCTGGTCTAGTACGACCCTGCAGCTCTGCTATAGCAGGGAATCCCCAGCGGTCACGTGACCCCCGGGCTCCCGTAGTGAAAGTTACACTTCCACTTTTCAGTACACAATGCTCATTGAGCACTGTGTACTTGGGGAAGGAGAGGACAGAAAGGGTTAAAACCCCTTCTGCCTTCTCCTCCGGGTTATCATCTGTCACTAACTGCTGACAACCCGTCCTGCCTGATTGATTACAGAGCAGGAGGCTTAAATCCTTGCTGTAATTTTACATACAGCTGGGCTTTAAGTCCAGGACCAGGCGCTGGATCTACCATGCCTGGTCCTAAATGGGTTAAAGAAAACTGGAAACCTATATCTCAGTCAATGGCTTGCACAGAAGGAATTTCTTGCAATTCCTGTAAACTAGAGATGAATCTGCTGATCTGATACACAAGTGTTTCAAACATAATGTGGGCAACATAACCTTCGTGGCTTTTGGTATAATGCATTTCACGCCAGAAATAGAATACCAGAGCAACTTACCATCAACTCACTTCAATGGAATCGTTGTCCTGCTTCTCTAAACAAACTTTACACTTGAATTGAAATGTACTGCATAATCTTTGCAGGACACGTGGCTAATGAAAAAAATCCTAATGACTATATAATTAGGTGGCATATTTGACTATCCATGAAGGTGATCTGACTGGGCATTTTAAAGTGGTATTCCAGGGTTATACTACTTTATCTTCCATCTGTGGCGGGGGTTCTGGTTTCCTACTTTGTTCGGGAAGCTAGAAAGGGGAATCCCTGCAGCCGAACAACTTTGTCTCAAGATGGAATTGAAGAGTGCTGAAGGGAACCCATTAACTACAATGGGGTCTGTCTGCTTTCCACTCGGCTGCCCAGCTTTTTGACAGAAGAAAAGCGCTTTTCCTTCTGGTATTTCGAGCTGGATCTGCGATTGAGCCTCCAACAGGAGGTTCCACCGCAGATGTGGAACCAGCCTTAGGCAGCCCTGCTAACACTTTTGTTTTTTAAGTGAATAGGACAGAGCTTGCAGTACCATTCCGGACCACTGTACAGTGTACAGAGCTGTGCTAGTCCCAGTGCACACTGGCTCTAGCAAACAGCTAATCAATAGGGGTGCTATGTGTAAGATCCACTATCTGATATTACTGATTTATTTGGAAGAAAGGTCAAGAATAACAGTCTTTGAAACTAGTTTTTCAGGTTAGCTTCCTAGCGAAGTTTTTACATTATGTAAGCAATTTTCATAGACCTTATCCCTTTGGAGATTACAAATCTTTATTTTTAGGATTGTGATAAAATCTAGACAAGCCGTTGTACAAAGCACAGCTGGCCTATTCAAAAAGGTTGGCTGGCAAGAGTCATACCCCCACGAATCTGATAGATAGCCTATTCTAAGGTTAGGTCATCAATACTGTGGTCCCGCAAAACCACTTTTGGTTTACACAAATTTGTTTACAGTTGGTGGCAGAGAATAAAAAAAATGACTATTTTTCTCTGCCCTTATCTATAAGTCTGGAGAACGAACGAGTAATTAACTCTTAAGTAATTAAATCTTGCTGAACTGACCAATTAAAACTCTCCATACCTCCTGCTCTAGAGAGTTAACGATTTGACTATACATTAGTTGGTCCGGTTTTGATGGCAAACCTTCATAATGTATGTCTGATCCTGTTATACTGATATGATAAATTTTACAGCCAGAGTGCAAATAATTTTTGACTCACCCTCATAAAAGTTTTTCAATTCGCTTCCCGCCTGGTCTCCATATGGCCTGCTCTTCTATATGGTTTATTACTGCTCTTCAGTTTTAAAGTGGATTTGAGGCCACGTGAGATAAACTATTATGATCCAGGAGTACATATTGGGCCTGGTTACTTACTACTGGGTCTTCAAAAGGCCTTATTTTTTCCATTGAAGATTTGACGATGCCATAGTTTCTTATGTTTTCATGTAAAACCTTTATTATATCTGCCTTAGGTTCTCCTCCATGTATGGGAATGCTTATTTTTGTAGAACAACTGGGTCTAACACTAGAATTTACACTTTTTTTTTTTGTTTGCTGTCTGGTTTCCTTCTGGCATGTTCTTCCTCCGCGGTTTCTTAATGTTTTCTTCTTCACCTTTTGAGCAGGTTCAAGACCATGTGAGATGAATTGCTCTATACCAGGAGCACATATCGGGTGTTGCCGTCTGATGGCGGGTCCTTAGAGATCCATACTTTGTCTACGCACTGCAGTTTGCATTAGTACCATTTTGGGGAACATATGACTTTTTGCAAGCTTTTTATTCAATTTTTTACTGGAGACAGAGTGGCCAAACGAAGGGCAATTCTTCCATTGTGTATTTTTTCCTAAATGAGTTAATCATGTGGGATTAAAGCATATGATCGTTTATACAGTATAATAAAATAGTCTTTATAGTATTAAGACAGGCATGTCTTTAATAGGCAAACGATCATGGCAGCTCAGGGACCCTTAAGATGTCCCCTGGCTGCCACGATACCCAGATGGCACCCATATTATCTGATAATATCGCGGGCATAGGGGGTTTGGGACACCAATAGAGCGAATCTGCTCCATGCACAGCATTTGCGATGGACTGCTATATGTGTGCTAACTGCACGGGGTATGTGAAGAGGACGTATATAACCGTGTGTGTCACGGAAGGGTTATTAAATTTTGATTACAATAAGAAATCTTCCTGAATTTCCATTGCGTACTTATTTTGAAAGTCTTCAGTGTCAGAAACGTTGGCAGTAGGAGTATAGCTATTAGTGACGACTCTAGATGCCCCATTCTCCGCCCGGACTGGTGGTTTCTCCAGTTAGAAGCACATTGCACTGTAAGAGACCAGCTTAACACCAACTCTAATACCACAGCACAGTTAAGACTGAACGTCTTTGTTGCTTCCTATAAAAACTGGGTCACATTCCACCGAGATTACAACATTCCTTCCTAAGCATTTGTTTGAATGAAAATTGTGCAGCGGTGTTAAGAAAAAAGTGTCTTACGCATGGATGCCTGAAGTGGGACAGCAAACAATATTCAGATAGTCATCACTGGGAAACATACAAATCATTTGCACCTTGGGACTGACGAAAAAATATTCTTGGCATGCTTTGCTCAGATGTTTTGTGCTAAAAGCATCTACATGGTGTAACCACAGAAGAGCGAATCGGATAGCGAGCTGCAGACCGTCCGCAGAAGCCGTTTTAAAATGGACAATAAAACCCTTTCCAGTATGCAAAGAAAACACAACCCATCTGTCTTCTTAGGACATTGGTCACTGCTAGTACTTTGGCTGCAATAAAGTCTCAACCTGTTTTTGTGTGTTAACCCTTGTCTCACTGTTTGTATATTTACCAATGAAAAATGTAACTAAACTTATTTCATGCCCAGGAAACATAACTCAAATAACTAATGTTCAGAGATGAGTGAGCATCCAAATGCTCGTATCCGCGTTATTCGAATCGAGCTTTTCGTAAAATTCAAGAGTTCTACTCGAGTAACGAACCCCATTGACTACAATGGGAGACTTGAGCATTTTTGTATGTGGGACGCCGGGTGTCGAGCTTTTTTTTTTCTAGGTTCACTCTCTCTCTCGCCAGCCAGCCAAAAAATTTGCCAATGACGCGAGTTGCGGCGGGGAGGGGCCAAAACAGACCCGTCACAGCGGGAAGGAGCCAAAAACTGGGGGGGGGTTGTCGAACACTGCTTGATGCTCGTACGCCATAGAGTACGCTAATGCTCGAACGAGCAGAGTTCGGCAGAGTATGTTCGCTCAACTCTACTAACGTTCATGATGTCCCCTTCTTTTAAACCCATTAAGTGATGGCACTTGGGTTAAATAATTAAAATGCATGAAATATATACAGGGAAAGGCTTGTGTATCTATATCCGATTTCATATAAGAATTTATTAAAGGTGTTTCCCACCATATGAAGAATATTATTGAGATAGAATATTACTCAAATAATCGTTGAATTGTACGAAATCGTTAGATGTAAACATGACCAATGATTGACCAATGTAGCATAATTAGCTCACTTATCGTTCATCACTCATTTTATGCAGGCATAAAAATCAGCCATCATCATTTGCCAGGCGTTCCATGTAAAAAGCAATCATTCAGTCATTCCCGGGCATTTCCAAACCCCCTTTTTAGACAAACAATGGACTCTACAAGCTGTAACGAAAAAATGTAAACAAATATCTGCACATGCAAGTGTATGTCGCTCCAAAGCCAACAACTCATTCACTCATTTGTTCATTCTAATAATTAATGCTCTGTGTGAAAGAACCCTAAAATGTTTTATTCCTTTGTTTGGGACCTGCCAATAACTAATTAAAGGATTTTTTCAAGGCAACATCGCCTGTCAGTGCCGGAATACACCAGAGTAGGAGTGGAAGTTGCTGCTCCAACCCCTGTGTAGTGGCTGGCGTTTGTAATTGCAGGCTGGGGCCCCACTGGTTTCAATGAGAGCTGCACCTACAATTAGGAGTGCTAGCCACTACACAGGGGTCAGAGCAGCGTCTTGCACTCCAACCCAGGTGTATCCTGGCACTGACAGGAAAACCCCTTTAAAATCCTAATGTCAAGTAGATTCTGATCAACTCAATATTTTAGGAGTATAAATGGTTTCTGTAGGTATCCATATAAGAACAACTATGCTTAAAGGGGTTGTCCCGTGAAACAAAGTGGGTCTATACACTTCTGTATGGCCATATTAATGCACTTCGTAATGTACATTGTGCATTAATTATGAGCCATACAGAAGTTATCAGAAATTTTTCACTTACCTGTTCCGTTGCTAGCGTCCTCGTTTCCATGGAGCCGTCTAATTTTCAGCGTCTAATCGCCAGATTAGACGCGCTTGCGCAGTCCGGTCTTCTTTTCTCAATGGGGCTCCGTGTAGCTCCGCCCCGTCACTTGCCGATTCCAGCCAATCAGGAGGCTGGAATCGGCAATGGACCGCACAGAAGCCCTGCGGTCCACCGAGGGAGAAGATCCCGGCGGCCATCTTCAGCAGGTAAGTAAGAAGTCACCAGAGCGCGGGGATTCAGGTAAGCGCTGTCCGGTGTTCTTGTTTAACCCCTGCATCGGGGTTGTCTCGCGCCGAACGGCGGGGCTGTTGAAAAAAAAACAAACCCCGTTTCGGCGCGGGACAACCCCTTTAACAACTGGAGGGGATAAAAGGACAACTGTCAGAAAGTAAGCCCCCTGTAAAAGCAATACCCAGCAAGAAGTGTCTGCAAATAAAACGTCATCAGCTTCATGAAAGAACACAAGAGCTCAGCGAGACTGGTAATTGACAATCCCTCCCTGACTAATCTTGTAAATGTGTCCTCAAAAGTGAATGTGGAGATTGAAATTCTGACCATCACTTTCAAGCCAATTTTCCCACAGAAATTGTCACTGTAGGACCAGAAAACCTGATGCTTATAGCTTCAGAGCGTTGACACGTACTTGTCACGTAGAAAGGCATGATGGGAAGAGGGTAAACATGATGGATAAGAGCAGAACATTTTTATCTGTGGCCTCAAGCCTCAACCATACCCTGCGACCCCTCCTGAATTCCAGCTGATGTCCCCAATACTTAGAGGAATGTGTGTGGAGCACAGGAAGGTATATAAAAGTCTTACTTTAGCCCCTGTAACCAATTATCAAAATGTAAGACTTATAGCTTCCTTTCACATTCAAATTGTATTCAACATAGTATATAAATACCATGAAAAGAAGTTTCGACTACTTACCTCTATCCTGTGGCATTGGTGATTGGCTCAAGGCAGGATGTGAACTAGACTCTGTTTGACTACCCGGAGGTTGCGGGGGCATCTGGCTCCCTAGAAATATAAAAGAGAAAAGATAGGAAAATAATTGTAATTTTATATTAACAAACTACATTTGCTCAAACCATGTGTGACCAACAATATGCCATGGGCAAGGCTTGATAAGCAATCTGCAATGGCAGCCCTGGGGGCTTTCAGAAGGCCCCTGACTGCCATGGCAACTGCACATCGATTGAGGCAAATGCCACAGTCAGAATTAACAGTGGCATTTAAAGAGTTAATAACTCCCATCAGTGGCTGTGCTAATCTGAGCTTTTGGTGGATGTCAGCTGTAAGAAACAGACAGAACCCACCTTGTATGGAGGGTGATAGTCTCCCAACCGCCCTCTATAGAAACCCTGATTCTGCATGATATTACTGTACGTCATGGGGCATTAAAAGGTTATATGAGGAAAATTAGATTCTACCTTTTTTTTGCCTTCCTCTGGATCGGCATTGAGGGGTAAATAGGCTGGACTTGAAGGACGTGTCTTTTTTGCAGCCTAACATACTATGTTGTTTGATACATGGTATAACATGCAAGTGTCACACTTTTAGCAGTGAACATTTTGAGGAGTGTTTAGGAATGCTAGATAGCACCAACCCAGTTCTATGTATATTAATATGGTTTTCTTCTCCTTGCTAAGCTGCCTGTTTATGAGGTTTACCTGCAGTGCAGAACAGTAAGGCTGCCTTCACACTGACCAGAAAAATCACCTGATTTTTTGAATGATGTGAGTGCAAGAAAACACAGAATTATAAAACACATGCTTTTCAATGGCTTTATTCCCATCGACAATGTTTTCTATCATGCGATGTTGCGAGACTTGGAAATCGCTGCGTGTCCTGCTTTCTGCATTTTGCTATTTTTTCTCGCCCATGTTTCCGTATGGAGCCTCCGAGTTATCGCAATGCACGAACTTGCAATGTCAGTGCGATGCGATTTTAACATTAGCAACCCCTGTTGTCATCTATTGCGCAAGAAAATCGCAGGCAATTATGCGATATTGTGCTTGTCAGTGTGAAGGAGCCTAAAGATGACAACATAAAAAATACCTCTACTGGACATTTTTACTCCAGCAAATCCCTCCCTGTCCCTTAGCAGCGCCCCAAAAGGACCTGTGTAAGCATCTGAAGACACACGTCTCATTATCGCATGGGAACAGCAAAGACTGTAATATTTACACTGTAATAAACATGTCTACGAGCTCACGCAGAAAAACGCTGCTCAATATAGTAAACAAATGGCAATTCCATGTTAGCACAAGTAACGTCTAAATATGTATGTAGGCCCGAGGCTCTGCTAGCATTGGAGTATTTGATAGGAGACAAGGGGATACCGAAGAGAAGAAATCTAAAAACTTCCTGGCAATTCACACTTTATCAGGCATGATTTTCAGTGAAGACGCTCGTCCAACAACATCCTTTTAAAGGGGTTTTCCACAAAAAATGACTAAATCAGAGCTGGAACAGCATCTACCACATATAGTAACACTAATTGTCCCTAATCATGTAGTATTCGCCCACCTTCTGTATCTCCATGGTTTCTGTTTACGTCCCGCTTTTCTCATTTAAAGGGGGCGGGCGCTGTGGCATCACAAAGCTCCCACAATCCAACACTGCAGCCTCCCTTCATAGTGCCCTGTACTTCCCTATCTGGCACCCTCTGGTTTAATAAATAATATATATATATATATACATATATACACACACACACACACACACACACACACATACATATACACACACACACACACACACACACACACACACACTGTATATGAGGGTACGTTCAAAAATGTTGGATTTTGTTCAAACTTTCTACCGTGGAAAATCTTTGTCAAACATCCTGTAAAAATCCGCATCAGTCGATGTGCACTTTGAATCACATTTTAACACGGATCTGCAGCAGACTTCACCCCTGATGTCACTCTCACACATGCAGTCGGCAAAACGCCAAATTATTGGCCTCCGACAGCGGGTTTTAGTGCACGCCATCTTTTAAATCAACGGGGGTGTTATACCACGGTAAAAATGGATGTCTGAGAGTGGCCTTGGAGCGAATGTGTGCCAATTCATGTCAAAGTCCGCAAAAAAACTTACAGTGCAAAATATGCTGCAAAGTTTGGTGCAGATTGTCACCTGCAATGTGTAAACACACGCTTGTATATTTATATATGGGTGTATTTACACGTGGCGGATTTTGGTACAGATCTGCAGAACATTTCACTCTTTTAATTGAAGGGCTGAGGTCCCCTGTGGATCTGTATCAAAATCCATGTCAAAATCCACACAGATTTTGGCACGCAATTGGATTAGGAATTTGTGCAGATGACAATGCGGCAGAAAATTTTCACCACAACCAAATCTATGTCTGAATGCAGCTTTTACAGGTATTTATTACATTGTATCATATACGTGTTTGAGTTTAGATAACCCAAATAATTAAAAAATTATGATATCATAAGGTATTAGGGGGGAAAAATGTGCGAAAATAAATTCAGGGCATCTAAAACACTTTTTATTGTGCTCGACAGAAGATTAGTTTTACTGCGCATACTCGGCCTAGTACTCTCTTCTATGGGCTACATTAAAATCAATAGAGCTCATAGAAGTGAATGATCCAACTGAGCATGCTCAGTAAGCGCATATTGGGGCTGATAGTCTTACGCCGTATGTTTGGCTTATTACAGCTAGATCCTGGAGAGTCAGCAGCACTTAGAATTATACCCAGATCCGGGGAGGTAGCCTCTGCAAAGCTGGTCGAAGAAGGACTCCACTCCTCACATGAAACTGCCAAATTAGGAAGACCAGCAGCAGAGTCGCTTAGGTATAAGACACTTCATCTTTATTCCATCCTTAGCATAAAAAGGGTTACAGGCAGCGACGTTTCGACCACGTTGTGGTCTTTTTCAAGCATGAAAAATACAACAACGTGGTCGAAACGTCGCTGCCTGTAACCCTTTTTATGCTAAGGATGAAGTGTCCTATACCTAAGCGATGCTGCTGCTGATCTTCCTAATTATTTGGCTTATTACAGCTGTGATAATACGGCTGAGCATGTGCAGTACAAGAATGTACTGCTCTTTTTTTATTACTTTTACCTGACTTCCGAAGCGCCATTTAGATGAGAGGGCTGTCCCGGCAACACCAATTGTGCTGTCTGTCATGTTATTACAGTCTTCTATAGGTTCCACTAATTTCAATGGAGCCAATAGTAATGTGTGTATGCACTCTGTTCCAACAGAGAAAGGGAGCAAGTGTGCATACTTGACCCCTGTGCTACTTCCCGCTTCTGACCCGCAGAGAAGGAAACTGCGGAACTCAAAAATGATGTATTTTGTATTAAAGCTGGACATGGGAGTTTTAGTAAGGAAATTTATGTTAATAGGAAAATCCCTTTACATTCAATATTTCAAGCACATAACCGTTTGAAATGCTGATTTATTGAATATTGGGTATTTTCTATTCCTATTCTATTGATTGAAAGTCTACAGGCAGGTACTGTATATTAGAGACATTTATTATCTGTATTATACACTTTCTTTAGTGGAATTGCTCCACCGGTAAGATGGAGTCTTAACCCATAATACTCATGGGGAAAGTAAATTCCACGTGTCTAAGTTGCTCTCTACGTACTACAGTACTTCACAATAGTCAAACTGTGAGCTATAGATTATCGCATATTTCACCAACACCTACTTGATGTAGCAACTTCATCATCTTCGTAAACCAACCCACTGACATTTTTCATAGTCTCCATGGCATTTCTAAGACAATTTTATTATAGGAGATTCCTATCCTAAAAAAAAAAATTCAAGAATATCTTAAACCTATGTATCTATTATTCTAGGCCTTCTGCATGATTCCTCCTGATCCCTAATCCATGATGCTAACTTTGCTGTATCTTTGTAACATGCCAAAAATCCAACGACTCCACCTTCCAAGTCGTTATGCCTTTTTAATCAATTTTAAAACTTTCATTAGTTTAATACCCTCAGCAAGGTCAGTGAGAACACTCATTTGATGGCGTTTAATGAAGTTTCCAAGCACAAGCTCCTTGTCACTTTCTCTTTGGAAAGGAGAGTATCAGCATTAACAATCACTGCTTACACCATTTATAAAACATGCAGATGTGGATTATTAAAGATTAATGCATTTCTGGATTGATGTCGGCATTCCGTTTGTCTCATGCCGAAACCAATTCTGTTATTCATTAGTCAACGACAAATCAGATCATGGGGATGCTGCACAGGATTCAAAGGTGCAAACATGGATAGAGAATGAGTGATGAAACCACTTACAAAGCTACTTAATCTAGATCATCATAGAAAATGAAATGCCATCAAATATGTGAGGGCAATAGAGGAGAATGGCAACAGGTTCACTGCAATCAGGATACGACCCACATACAATCTGCATGGAGTTGGTAGATTGCTCTGAAAATAGCCGTTGTTGCCACATAACCATTTCTCGGTTTTATTCACTTCTGAATTGGACACTGCAGTTCGTATTGTAATGCAATAAAATCGTGTCCAGGATTGATGGTAAAGAAATGCTACATTATGTTGGGACCTGGCGATAAATAAAGGATAACAAGTTTAGTTCTAGACTGAAAGAGCTCAAATGACAAATGCCCACATATGTCAGGTATAACAATGTCACAATAGAGATGAAAGGACAACCAAAAGAAAGACGCTCTCATTTTGAGTGTCATTCCAAAATTACCACATAGAAGTGTGAAGCTTTCATGGTACTTATCTCTTCACAAGACACCAACCTTGATTTTCGTTTCCTATAATTCAACAAACAATTTTGTAACTGATGTGAAAACACCCTTGATTTTCTACAAGTGTTCAATATAACCTGGACTAAAGAAAAAAAAAAAAAAAAAGAGCTACTTGAGTGTTCCCCTAGTAATCTGCTGCCTGAGACTTCAGTATAAGAGACACCCCACGATGCACAACCTGTTCCTAGCTTTACCAGTCTCACTATATGTAAATATTATTGTTCTATGGCATATGGCACACCACATAAACCATGCCTATAATAGACAGAACTTCTAAATGAATGTCAATGCAGTGATGGACCAAATAAAGGAGGAGAACGGGAGGCTGCTGAATTACTAACTATGAAATGAAATAAAAACTTTTTGCTACTTTAGCCAAATAGCCATTATTTTAGTGTACTATGTTAAGAGGACAAAAACCGTAAGCATTGTTGTCCTGCGGCGCTGGGCTTCTAAATTCCAATCTGATCAAGGACAACATCTGCATAGAGTTTGTATGTTTCTCCTGTGTTTGCATACATTTCCTCCAGGTACTCCAGTGTCATCCCAAATTCCAACAACAGATTATGAGCCCCAGTGGGTACAGAACCCAATATGAAGTGATCTAATATGCATGTGCTATATAAATGAAAATGAAAAACTTTTGCATTTGTTTTGAGTGTTACTATTTAGACACCCAGCATATTGGGTACCTTACTTTCCATGTCTTCTTGCAAATTGATTGTATGCTTCCAAACATCTGAAAATACATATAGCAGGAATTCATTCCAAGGGACAGCCAGGACTGGAACAAGCACATACTAACAATTGAATAAAAACATTATAAAAAAGTATAACCTTACCAACTGTACAGTCCACAGTGCGTCGTATACTAAAGAACATTTCGTTGTAGTTGTACTCATACTGAGGCAATGTCACAACCCGTTCCCCACAGTCCACCCCACGTCACAACCCGTTCCCCACAGTCCACCCCACGTCACAACCCGTTCCCCACAGTCCACCCCATGTCACAACCCGTTCCCCACAGTCCACCCCACGTCACAACCCGTTCCCCACAGTCCACCCCACGTCACAACCCGTTCCCCACAGTCCACCCCACGTCACAACCCGTTCCCCACAGTCCACCCCACGTCACAACCCGTTCCCCACAGTCCACCCCACGTCACAACCCGTTCCCCACAGTCCACCCCACGTCACAACCCGTTCCCCACAGTCCACCCCACGTCACAACCCGTTCCCTAGAGTCCACCCATGTCACAACCCCTCCCCTACAGTCCACCTATGTCATAACCCCTTCCCTATCATCCCTTTTGCAGAATTATCTAATTATCTTGTTAAACTTTGGATCTTTTATTCTGTTAAAAAGTAAAAATAATTAACATGCTGAAATTATGTTTTACACAGGTTTAAAATAAAATTTCCATACTATTTTCAAGGTTAGAACTAAAGTGGCATATTTAGGCAGCTTCCTCTGCATGGGCATAGCATAATGACAAACCCTATAAATCTGATCCCTGTACAATGTGATATTTAGAACATTTTTCCCCAGGAAGAGTGATGCTCGGCTCACCAGAGCACTGTACAATCTACACCTACTGGTTTCTCTAAGAAATTTCCAGGAATAGTGTTAACTGGAAATATAGATATAACCCTTTCCAATCCACTGTCTGACGTCCAAAGACATTCTGATTGAAGGCTATACAGCTCCAATGTCAGAAGACGTCCGGCAGGGTATTCTTACTGTAGATTACTGGCTGCTCTGTTGTCGGGGGGCCTCTCCATCATGTCCCACACCACAGTACTGGCTCTAGCCAGCAGATGGCGCCATTGTATGATGGCAGAACGAGAAAGCCCCCTAGGCAACCCTGAATCCAATTTGGATTGCAAAGGGTTAACTCTCAGAACTGCGTAACCATACGAAGTCCTTCAAAGCTAAACTATACTTTTTAACAAAAATGTACTTTAGCTGAAATAGTTTTTCTGTCAGCTTCAAATTAATGCATGTTGTGTTCAGGGTCACCAACATTTTAAATTTATTCTGGACAATTTAACCAAAAAGCACAGACCGCTTAAATGTTATGGACATGTCTCACCCCTTATAGAGACCACGCCCACAGGCCTCAACATGGAAATGTTTGCACTATTTTTCATTTTCAGAGCTGATCATCTATAGAAGACCCAGCGATTGTGGGTTTTAGGGAGCTTCACATGCTTCTTTCAAATAGTAAAGGACAGGATCCCGTTAACCAACCATTAGATTAAAGTAAAGAGGATTTAGAACTTCTTAAAGAAATTCCACTTAGATCAAATATGTAAAAGACAACTTCCTCTAATAAAGGCCGAATTCACACTGGCAGAAATTCCGCTGCGAGATTTCACGCAGAATTTCTGCCTTGGTATGCTGTCATAGGATTGCATTGGTTTATGCAATACTATGCAGACAGCCGTGATTTTGATCGCGGAAAACTCACGCTATAACAAAATTGCAGCATGTCCTATTGCAGTGCGAGACTCGCCTCTGCACTGTGCAGCTGTGCGACAGCCGGTACATCTACAGAGTAGAGCAAAGACCCTGGACAGGTAAGCCGCGGGTCACGGCTCGCATTCCGCTGCAAGAATCTTAGTTGGAATCAGACCCGGCTGCCTGCATTCGGCCATACTCACATTTTGCAGTTGCCATTTAATATGCAAAGAAATCTAATATGCAATGGGGTTGAATAATTTTGATTGCAACTGTGCCTACTGTGGTGAGATCTATCAAAAGTATTCCTAGAGAAAAGTGGAGGAGTTTCCTATAGCAACCAAATATATTGCAGCACATATTTCTCAGGAGTTTTTGGAGAATGAGAAGGACATTGTGATTAGTTGTTCTAGATAACTTCTACACTTTTCCACAATCATACTGATGTTAAAATAAGGTGTCTATCACATTTACAGTCATATTGATGCAATTTCCTACGTAACTGCACCTCCACATTTAAGGAAGCAAAGTGAACACAAGCCTTCAGTTGCACTTTATTATGCTAAAATGTACACATGGAGCATTTATCAAAATGACGCACATGACCCAGAAGGGGGTTCTTTACTGTAAGAGCGGTAAGCCTGGAACAGTGATCGTTTCATACCTTACAGAAATAAAATGGTTATGATTAAGAGAAAACCAATGTGGCTCAATAAGCATGTAAAGGGGTTATAAGGAATTAAGCAATGTGATAGACCGTTGCTTCTTATATTTAAGGACTCTGCAGAGGAGCTGGTTTCTGGTTTGTAATCCAGTGGAACAGACCCGTCACTTTAGTCGCTTCCATGCTAGGACTGGCTGAAAACCACAACAGATACACGGGAAAAGCGTAGGGTAAAAATTCTAGCTCTTTATAGAAAAATCCAGACAAAGGAACAAGCAGCATGTGCCGTCTTACATGTTTCAGGCAAGCATGTTGCCCTTAATCATATACAAGGCACGTGTAAGTAAAACTTCAAACACAATAGACAGCCAATGAGGTGCTTGAAACAAAAAACACGACACCAGAGGCAAAATACAATAACAAGGAAATACCGTGTTTTCCAGAAAATAAGACACTGTCCTATTCATTTTTGCCTCAAAAGAGGCACAGTGTCTTATTTTCGGGGGGTGGTCCTTATACTAACCTGGTCCGCGGCATCCCGATGATCTCCGGCGGCACTGCAGCAAACTGCAGAGTTCTCCCTGTCTGCCATCTCAGCTTCTTTTGGTGACGGTGCTTTGAATGCCCCGCCTGCAGCAAAGCAAGGGCTGTGATTGGCTAATCGAGCGCCAGCAGCCAATCAGGAGGCTGGAATCGGCAATGGACCGCACAGAAGCCCTGCGGTCCACCGAGGGAGAAGATCCCGGCGGCCATCTTCAGCAGGTAAGTAAGAAGTCACCGGAACGCGGGGATTCAGGTAAGTGCTGTCCGGTGTTCTTGTTTAACCCCTGCATCGGGGTTGTCTCGCGCCGAACGGGGGGGCTGTTGAAAAAAAAAACAACCCGTTTCGGCGCGGGACAACCCCTTTAAGAGAAGCTTTATGAGACACAGCGTCTCAAAACATATTTCATTATACCATAATTCTGACCCTTTAGGACTATCCATTACCTCATTAGAAAAATCCCCACCAGGTGAGTTTTCTAGACCAAAAGCAAAGGAGATGTTCTATATATTGAAATTCAATACTTTACACCCTATTGGTTTAAACAAAACTTTAGAAAAAATTTATTGATGCTAAGTTTTAACAGTTTTATAACACAAAGATTAATTTTATGATATGTATTGTATTTCTTATATGTAAATGTATGTTAGTACACTTCCGGGATCGGCTATATGACCTTATATATTATATTACGTCTACACCATGTGATGGGTCTAGACCGCCCCTTCTTAGCGTCATCACATTATCACGTGATGCCGCGTCACCACGCACTATGAAGTTCCTTATACGCCACTATACCACGCAGGGGTTACGATCGCTGTCACGCTGTTACACGTGACTTCCGCTTGCCCCCAAGCCCCTTCTGAGATTGGTGCAGACTTATTTTAGTTTTAACAAGTGTGGGAAGTGAACGCCATGAATGAGGGCGGGATGACACCGGACTACCTGTGCCTACTTATCAGTTCATATAAATTGAGGTATGTTGTACATTTATGTTCATGCTTGAAAAAGGCTTAAGACTAAGCCAAAACGCGTCGCAATAAATAGAATTTTATATAGGACCATCTCCTTGCATTTACTTATACGCCTGCCTGAATTAGAGGGGTGCCACGGGACTGGCACCCCCAAACAAGTAAGACTCCGATAGTGATATTGTGCATGATATAACGGAGCGCTGAGAATTTTTCTTCTGATTGTATCACTGAATGGCTGTGATTGGCTCATTGAGCAGGTTAGCTAAGTCTTATTTTCAGGGGAGGCCTTATATTTCAAGCCTCCCCCGAAAACCAGTATAGGTCTTACTATCGGGGTAGGACCTACTTTCGGGGAAATGCAGTAGAATGAAAATAACCAATAGTGCACTAAAAAAAATCAAGTTGGCAATCCGTAAGTTATTAAAATATGCATCCAAAGCGCCTCTCTATCAAGAAGCTTGTGGTGATCGCAACCCCATAATGGGCGGTTAAACTCTTTCAATACTGCAGACTTGTAGGGCATTTTTTAAATAATGCTGTGATCAGATTGCCGCTCAGTTTAATCAGTGCAGCAGGAATGAACAGTCTAGCCATGCAGTAACCGGGGACGCCTGGAACTAGGGATGGCTGTCTTTGCTTTTGTGATATGCTCACATAATATAAATAATTTTTTTTTTTGAGTGAAACTATTCTAGCTTTTGGAGCATGAACACGTATTGCTTCTGTAGCTTTATTTCAGGTTATATTAAAACTTCAGAAGTAGTATATAAGGGACTTACAGTAAACGAATAAGTAAATATTGGGGTAGATTTACTGTTGAAAATATAACAGTTTTTTTGAGAAAACTGTCTTACATGGTTGGCACCACATTTATCATGGTTTTGTTTAGATCAGTGGTCCCCAACCTTTTTGGCACCAGGGACCAGCTTCAAGCAAGAACATTTTTACAAGTCCTGGCAGGGTTAGGCGGGGCATGGGTGGGGCTTTGGTTATATGGGGCGGGGTTATGAAGGGGGTTGGAGTTTAGTGCATACTTATTTAGTTATGACATTTAGAATGTCCTGGCAGTACACACATAGGGCAGTATGATATATCCCCCCCCCCCCCCGCCTGGCAGCACACACATAGGGCAGTATATAATCTATCCCCCCCCCCAGCACACACATAGGGCAGCATATAATTTATCTCCCCCCCAGCACACACACAGTGCAGCATATAATTTATCCCCCCCAGCACACACACATAGAGCAGTATATAATTTCTCCACCCCCCCCCCCCAGCACACACACAGGGCAGCATATCATTTATCTCCCCCCCCCCAGCACACACACATAAGGCAGTATATAATTTATCCCCCCCCCACCCAGCACACACATAGGGCAGTATATAATCTATTCCCCCGCCCAGCACACACATAGGGCAGTATATAATCTATTCCCCCGCCCAGCACACACATAGGGCAGTATATAATCTATTCCCCCGCCCAGCACACACATAGGGCAGTATATAATCTATACCCCCCCCAGCACACACATAGGGCAGCATATGATTTATTTCCCCCCCCCCAGCACACACATAGGGCAGCATATAATTTATTCCCCCCCCAGCACACACATAGGGCAGCATATAATTTATCTCCCCTCAGCACGCACATAGGGCAGCATATAATTTATCTCCCCTCAGCACGCACATAGGGCAGCATATAATTTATCTCCCCTCAGCACGCACATAGGGCAGCATATAATTTATCTCCCCTCAGCACGCACATAGGGCAGCATATAATTTATCTCCCCTCAGCACGCACATAGGGCAGCATATAATTTATCTCCCCCCCCAGTAATAGAGTAATAGACAGCCCTCCCCAGTAATAAGCAGCCTCCCCCCAGTAATAACCAGCCCCCCCCAGTAATTAGCAGCCCCTCCCCCTGTAATAAGTAGCCCCCACCCCCAGTAATAAGCAGCCCCCCCAGTAACAAGCAGGCCCCCCCAGAAATAGGCAGCCCCCCCAGAAATAGGCAGCCCCCCCAGTAATTAGCAGCCCCCCTAGCAATATGCAGCCCCCCCTAGCAATATGCAGCCCCCCCTAGCAATATGCAGCCCCCCCAGTTGCAAGCAGCCCCCCCCAGTAATAAGCAGCCCCCCCAGTTGTAAGCAGCCCCCCCACCCCCAGAAATAAACAGCCCCCCCAACCCATATACTTACCTCCTCCCTGCTGTCAGCGTCGCTCTCTCTCTGCTTGCCCTGACATCAGTGTGCAGCCCGGCACGCTTCCTCCCCAAGTCCTCTCCTGCGGAACTAATGAGCAAGGGACTTGGGGAGGAGGATCCTGGCTGCACACTGACGTCAGTGTGCTCCGAGATCAGCGCGATTACCAGCGGGGAGCTGCGGCGCCCCCGCTGGTAATCGCTTCAGTGGTGAGCAGCATCGGCACGCCGCGGGCCACATGACACAAGGCAGCAGGCCGGATTCGGCCCGCGGGCCTTGTGTTTAGAACAAAAGTTCCTGGCGGTGCCGCGGACCAGCGCTAGACACCTAACGGCCCGGCCCCGGTCCGCGGACCGGTGGTTGGGGACCCCTGGTTTAGATGACTAGGGGTTTTTAGGTTTTAGTGTATTTCTATATTATTTATGAATCACTGAACAAAAAAGTAAGGCTTTGTGAAACAGAATATGGCCTAAATGCAAACACTGTCAAAAAGTATGCCAAATTTTGGCCACAAATTAGCCAACTAATAGATGGTATGAAATTAGGACTAGACCATCTATAGATCTAACATTTATCATTCATTAAAACTACTCTGATAAATCTGAAGCATTGTAGTCTTGTCTAGTCAAAATTTGCACTGTATCTATTAGGATTATTAGTAAATGTATCCTAGTATGTTTTTTCAAGTTCTTGTTCTAAGTTTTCGTCTGCTTAAACTATACATGAACTAAATAAATTACCGAAGCGCCTGTGATATAATACCCCGTTTCCCTGAAAATAAGACATACCCTGAAAATAAGACATAGCATGATTTTCCAGAATTTTTGAGGATGCAAAATGATATTTCAGGCTTTTTGAGGATGCTTGAAATATAAGCCCTACTCCAAAATTAAGCCCTGCTAACAGTTAATTTAAAAAGTCAATTTAAATAGTGTCCAGGCAGCTATACATGCAAAAATTAGTATAAGACGCGGTCTTCTTTTCGGGGAAATACGGTAGTAGGTCATGATGGAAGAAAGGGAAAAGAGTAGTCCTATAGAGGAGGGGTGCCCAGACCTGTCATATACAATCTAAACAGTACTAATGGCACACATTTTATAGATGCAGTCGAAGAGAGGATGCCAAACTTACTTTGGCTGCATCCATCATTTTAATGGGAGCACACTCCTTTTATCGAAATCTGATGGCTAGGACCTCAGGAGCGCATGCGCACTAGCTTTCAGCTCGGCCCTCATACGCCTTTGTGCTCTGGTAATTTTTTTCCATAGAAGAGTTGGTCTGTTTCCCTGACAACAAGCAGTAAACAACCAGAGGGGAGAGGAATCAATAGCTGCGATATCTGGAGAACGGAGCATTTTGGAAATAAACATGCTATGGGTGAATACATTGCTTTGCAATTACAAACACACTGAAATAGGATTCTTGAAATGGGAATATCCCTTTAAGGATGCATATAAAACTGTGTGGCCGCATTCAAAGATGGCGCCATGCAGAGGCACACTCACAGCTGTAACTATTTAACTTTGCTCCAACAGGGAAGGCAAGACTTCATGGCCACAGTACAAGGCTCGGTGTTACAGTCACTCTCAAAAGGCACATAGATTAGTGTTTGGTAACTGCAATGGAACAGTTTCTCAATGAGGGCACGTGGCATATTTGTCACAATCTCTCAGAGGATACATGCTGTATTGTTTCCAGTTTCAACATTCCTAGCACTAACACAGTGTCTGGTCATAAACAGTAATATTCCCGAGGGCTTTTATGAGTCCACAGTGCAGTCTCTCCAGTTAGAACTCTGGAACCACTACAATACTCTCCTCAAACCCTTTGTGACTAATTGCAATGCTTTATGCCTCCCGTAAAGGTGTTTTTTAAAAGCATTATCGCTGGTGTCGGTGTCGGCCTTAGTTGGGGCTCTGCAAGTGGGCCACGCATAAAAAAAAAAAAAAAAGTCTATTTAACAGGCATGACTTATTTTGTGTAAGTAATACAAAACAACGATCAAAGACTAATTCCTCGGAAGTCTTGAAGACCCAGCTAATTCGGAAAGCTTGTAAAAAGTCAGAGCTGTAGTCACAGTTAAGATGCAAACTGAGCATCGTACGGAGAGGTGTTAAGTGTCCAGCTGCTTCAATTGTACAATGAAAAACTGATTAAAAATAGATGACAGCTTTGCTATTTTCAGAAACGCTGCTTGCCATTTACATTAATCTTGATTTATTCATGAAATATGAAAATGCTTAGGAAAATAGGAAACTAAAATAAGATATTCATTAACATAGTAACATTGTGTGTAAGGCTGAAAAAAAAAGCCGCATGTCCATCTAGTTCAGCCTACCACCCCCTCAATGTTAATCTAGAGGACAGCAAAAACACCCCAATGGGGTAGAAGCCAATTTTCCTCATTGAAGGGAAAAAAAATCCTTCTCGACTTTAATCAGGTAACTTCTGAGTAATCAGTGATATAACATGTAACATTGTAATGCTCAAGAAAGTGGAAAAAAACATTTGCTCAAATTGAGATTACTTTAAAGGAGACTGCAGTTTCAAAATGTTCAAATAGGGAGAATGTTTTTAATAAATTACGGTTTCTTTTCAGTACCCTTCATATATTTAAAAGAATAAGGCCCAATGCTGCCCCCTGTGGTACCCCACTAGTAACGGCAACCCAGAGTATGTACTATTTTTAACCACCCTCGGCTTTCTATCACTGACCAGTTACTTACACACATTGTCGTCCAGACCAAGCATTCTCATTTTATATACCAACCTTTTATGCGGCACAGTATCAAACGCTTTAGAGAAGTCCAGATATATAAACTCTAATGACTCTCCATGGTCCAGTCTAGAACTTATCTCTTCATAGAAGCTGATCAGGTTGGCTGTATAACTTCATATCAGCATTGTCAAACCAATTTCATTGAGGCACTTCAGGGTAGCATCTCTTAAAAACCCCTCAAACACTGTACCCACAGTAAAGGACTTACTGGCCTATAGTCTTCATGTTCACTTTTTGACCCCTTTTTGAATATTGGCACCACATTTACTAAGCAACAATCTAGTGGAACAGACTGTCACTATAAAATCCTTGAATATAAGAAGCAACATTGTATCACATTACTTAATTCCCTTAGAACCTGGGGGTGCATGCCATCGGGACCTGGCAATTTGTCTATTTTAATCGTTTTAAGGCAGCTCTGAAATCCTTAATGTGTTAGACTGGTAACATTTAATGAAGAGTTTGCTTTATAATTCTGCATTTCACCAGATATTTCATTTTCCTGAGTGAATACACTGGGGAAAAAAAGCCATTGAATAGATTTGCTTTGTTCTTCTCACCCTCTACTATTTTTCCTTCATTACTTTTTAAAAGGGCCAACACTTTCCATGCGGTGCCCCTGCAGCTCACCTGCTGTCGTCTCCCCGCTTTGTTATATGCCGTCTGCCGCCCAGCCAGCTCGTCACTAGTGACATTTCTGTACGACATGCCGCGATTTCTTTACCGCGCGAGTTTTCACGTGGTCAAATCGCGGCAGTCTGCATAGGATTGCATTATCTAATGCAATCTTATAGCAGCGTGCACGGATGGAAATTCTGTGGGAAATCCCGCCGCAGAACTTCTGCCTGTGTGCAAGAGGCCTAACACTTTTATTCCTGAAAAAAAAGGTATGAACTACTCACATTGAGTTTTAAAGATGGTTTTAAAAACTTTCCATTTATTGTCCGTACTCTAATTTTTGATGACATTGTTCCAGTCAATAAGGTTAAGGGCAGCCAGGCTCTAGTTTAAACACTCCTCCAACCTTCTAGCCATCTTCTCCCCCAGCAAAGCTCCACCCTCCACATTGTGTTGCGGGCCATCCCTACAGTACTATAGCCAAAAGTAAAGTCGGCCCAATTATCCAAGAAACCAAACTCCTCCTTTGTACACCAACTCTGGAGCCACTTGTTTACCTCACTAATCTTCCGCTGCCTTTCTGGTGGGACACGTGGTACAGGTAGTATTTCAGGAAATACTACTTTTGAGGTCCTTGCCCTAAGCTTACATACTAGTTCCCTGAAAATGTTTTTAAGGATGACCTTTCACCTACGTTCAACTTTGTCATTGGTGCCAATGTGTACCATGACTGCTGGATCCTCACCAGCCCATCCCAGTAATCTGTCAATCTCAAGCGCTAGGAAGACAACACACTGTTCAATGATCCAAGTCTTTGTGGCAGATTACCCAGTATGTCCCCTTAATAATGGAGTCTCCCACTACAAGGGCCTGTCTAGCCTGCCCTGTGCTCCTATTTCCCTTCTTACTGGAGCAGACATCCCCCTGGTGGTCAGAGGCAGTATCCTGCTGCAGCAGTGCTAATCCTGTAATGTGCCAACTTGTTGGGGTGTTCCAGTTCAGGACTAGCCTCCCTGGCACTCTTCTCTCTACTCCTCCTTGCTAATTCTGCTTCTCCAAACTACCATCCACCTCCACATCTACCCCAGCGAGTGCCTGCTCAGTGTGCAGCAAACTTCTTCCCTTGTTGTCAATGGATCTCAGTGTTGCAAGCTGCTCACTAAGGGTGCATTCACACGAACGTATATCGGCTCGGTTTTCACGCCGAGCCGATATACGTCGTCCTCATCTGCAAGGGGGGGGGATGGAAGAGCCAGGAGCAGGAACTGAGCTCCCGCCCCCTCTCTGCCTCCTCTCCGCCCCTCTGCACTATTTGCAGTGGGGAGAGACGGGGCGGGGCTAATTCTCGGCACTTAGCACCGCCCCTGTCCCGCCTCTCCCCATTGCAGATAGTGCAGAGGGGCGGAGAGGAGGCAGAGAGGGGGCGGGAGCTCAGTTCCTGCTCCTGGCTCTTCCTCCCCCCCCCCCTTGCAGAGGACGACGACGTATATTGGCTCGGCGTGAAAACCAAGCCGATATACGTTCGTGTGAATGCAGCCTTAGATCCAGGATCTGAGCTTCTAAATATGCAACACACACATTTTGTAAAGCAGTATGCACCGAACAGCTGTTTACAGACTGCATAAATGGCACAAGATGTACACTGGACAGCATTGTCAAACATGGAGCACATTCTAAACGGGGATGGTACAGATAAAAATCAAGTCATTTATAGAATTGAAAAATAACAGTAAATAGATAAGTGATTCCCTTGTAAATGTCCCCGAATTTAAAGTCATCCAATTTTAAGTCACACAAACTTAAAACAACCACACTTTAAATCAACCATTCTTGCAAGCTCACACACACTGTTTGCTTGAAATAGCTCTCAGCAGCAGCAACTCCTCCAATGATTCCTCTGTTTGGAAAAAACACAGCAAGTTCAGCAGATGCAATCTATCACACCTTAATTAGATACCACCCCCCCCCCCTCAATCATCTATGCAAAGAACTAGAGATTAAACACACTATCAACTATATGCGTTTTAAAATTTAGCAATGCCCCCTCAACAAAATTTATTAACTGCTAGGAAAGAGAAATCTAGCTACAATGTATGAGCTATATGACCACTGTGATTTGATATAAGATACATAAATAAGAATAGAAATAAAAATAAGCAGAGATTCCACACAATTTTAAGTTTCACACAATTAAAACATTCACACTTTAAATTAACCATCCTCGCTAGCTCCCACACTCGTTTTTTGTTTGCTCTCAGCCCTCAGCAACAGTAACTCCTCCAAGGAATCCTCTCTTTAGAAAGGATCATTCACTCATTGTTCATTTTTATTTTATACCAAATAAATATACATTGCATACAGATAGACAAACCATTATATATATATATACACACTACCGTTCAAATGTTTGGGGTCACATTGAAATGTCCTTATTTTTGAAGGAAAAGCACTGTACTTTTCAATGAAGATAACTTTAAACTAGTCCTAACTTTAAACAAATGCACTCTATACATTTCTAATGTGGTAAATGACTATTCTAGCTGCAAATGTCTGTTTTTTTGTGCAATATCTACAAAGGTGTATAGAGGCCCATTTCCAGCAACTATCACTCCAGTGTTCTAATGGTACAATGTGTTTGCTCATTGGCTCAGAAGGCTAATTGATGATTAGAAAACCCTTGTGCAATCATGTTCACACATCTGAAAACAGTCTAGCTCGTTACAGAAGCTACAAAACTGACCTTCCTGTGAGCAGATTGAGTTTCTGGAGCATCACATTTGTGGGGTCAATTAAACGCTCAAAATGGCCAGAAAAAGAGAACTGTCATCTGAAACTCGACAGTCTATTCTTGTTCTTAGAAATGAAGGCTATTCCATGCGAGAAATTGCTAAGAAATTGAAGATTTCCTACAACGGTGTGTACTACTCCCTTCAGAGGACAGCACAAACAGACTCTAACCAGAGTAGAAAAAGAAGTGGGAGGCCGCGTTGCACAACTAAGCAAGAAGATAAGCACATTAGAGTCTCTAGTTTGAGAAACAGACGCCTCACAGGTACCCAACTGGCATCTTCATTAAATAGTACCCGCAAAACACCAGTGTCAACATCTACAGTGAAGAGGCGGCTGCGGGATTTTGGGCTTCAGGGCAGAGTGGCAAAGAAAAAGCCATATCTGAGACTGGCCAATAAAAGAAAAAGATTAAGATGGGCAAAAGAACACAGACATTGGACAGAGGAAGACTGGAAAAAAGTGTTGTGGACGGATGAATCCAAGTTTGAGGTGTTTGGATCACAAAGAAGAACGTTTGTGAGACGCAGAACAAATGAAAAGATGCTGGAAGAATGCCTGACGCCATCTGTTAAGCATGGTGGAGGTAATGTGATGGTCTGGGGTTGCTTTGGTGCTGGTAAGGTGGGAGATTTGTACAGGGTAAAAGGGATTCTGAATAAGGAAGGCTATCACTCCATTTTGCAACGCCATGCCATACCCAGTGGACAGCGCTTGATTGGAACCAATTTCATCCTACAACAGGGCAATGACCCTAAACACACCTCCAAATTGTGCAAGAACTATTTACAGCAGAAGCAGGCAGCTGGTATTCTATCGGTAATGGAGTGGCCAGCGCAGTCACCAGATCTGAACCCCATTGAGCTGTTGTGGGAGCAGCTTGACCGTATGGTACGCCAGAAGTGCCCATCCAACCAATCCAACTTGTGGGAGATGCTTCTAGAAGCGTGGGGTGCAATTTCTCAAGCTTACCTCAACAAATTAACAGCTAGAATGTCAAAGGTGTGCAATGCTGTAATTGCTGCAAAAGGAGGATTCTTTGACGAAAGCAAAGTTTGATGTAAAAACAATGTTATTTCAAATACAAATCATTATTTCTAACCTTGTCAATGTCTTGACTCTATTTTCTATTCATTTCACAACGCATGGTGGTGAATAAGTGTGACTTTTCATGGAAAACACAAAATTGTTTGGGTGACCCCAAACTTTTGAACGGTAGTGTGTGTGTATATATATATATATATATATATATATATATATATATATATATATATATATATATATATATATATATATATATATACACACACATACATACATACATACACACACACACACACACACACCGTGTTTCCCCGAAAATAGGACAGTGTCTTATATTAATTTTTGTTCAAAGAGGTTTAACTTTTTTACATGTATAGCTGCCCGGACACTATTTAAATTGACTTTTTTAATTAACTGTTAGCAGGGCTTAATTTTGGAGTAGGGCTTATATTTCAAGCATTCTCAAAAAGCCTGAAAGATCATTTTGCATCCTCAAAAATTCTGGAATATCATACTATGTCTTATTTTCAGAGTATGTCTTATTTTCAGGGAAACAGGGTATATATATTATATTCCAAATATACTGTATAAAGAGTGGCACGTCACCTAAGACTTGAAACCTTCTTTTATAATATGCTCACACTTTACATTTTACTTTCTGCTATAAAATGTATTATTCTGAGTACTACCCTAAGGGTGGATTCAGACGACCATATATCGGCTTGGTTTTCACGCTGAGCCGATATACGGTGTCTTCCTCTGCAAGGGGGAAGGGTGGAAGAGCCAGGAGCAGGAACTGAGCTCCCGCCCCCTCTCTGACTCCTCTCCACCCCCTCTCCGCACCTCTGTGATATTTGCAATGAAAGGAGGCGGGGCTAAGTTCCGAGAATTCGCCCCGCCCCACCCCTCCTCATTGCAAATAGTGCAGAGGGGCGGAGAGGAGACAGAGGGGGCGGGAGCTCAGAGCACTGCTCCTGGCTCTTCCAGGCTTCCCCCCTGCAGAGAGAGACCACATATATCGGCAGGGCGTGAAAACCCAGACGATATACGTTCGTCTGAATCCAGCCTAATGTAGATATCCATGCAAGGGATTAAAAGAGTGTCAGGATCTTAAATGTATGGCTGGTTTAATAATGTGGACCTGTAGTTTCCTTATTTCAAATTCTACAAGTCTATGGTATGAAAGTATGATTTTTGTAAGTAGATTTTTTTTGTTATATGCTCTTTTTTTTGTATTCTGCTCTTATCAAAGAAAAAAACGTAAGTATTTTTCAGTGCGATGCCTAACCACGTGACTTTATATAAAGCAGAATAAGACATAAGACGCAAGTTACAGCTGCCATGAAATGTAATTCTTTATACCGTGGATAAACTATATTACCGTTAGAACAACTTTTACAAAGTATGTTTCATCATGCTATTTGATGAATAAACACAGTATCATAAGGGGTTAAACATGCTAAACAGCTATAATCAGTTATTCTACTGAAATGGTTAATCTAAAAGGCAGCTTCAGATGTCCCATGTAATGCCCTCTCTCAGCATTTTAAATTTTAGTGACCTTGTGCCCCTGTTTAATATTTAACGGACACTATACTGCTGAGGCAACCTGCTAGGTAAACCGCTGATGGAAGACTTAGGCCAAAAAAAGAAAAAAGGAGAGGGGAAAAAAAAACCAAAAAAAAACCAGAGCCTTGAAACCGTTTCCCTTATTTACATTTTTGCTTTGTTAGTAAACTGGTACGATTTGGCACAGGAAGCAAGACAAATGAAATTAGCATTTGCTACGTTGTCTGGCAGCAGCCGTGCATTTTGATGATGTGCTGTGTCAGCTTTCACTGCTGGCTTCGGTGAAATTAGTCAAAGAAAGAGAAAGAAAAAACATCATCCCATATAGAGACAATCTCATTTTTTATGCCGCTCTGGCATCAGTTTGCTTTCCCAAACATACCCTTATTGTAGATAATTTTATTATTCCACACAGCATTATTTGGGTTCCCTCTATACAAACAAGGCTAAATGTGCTACAATGTTCTTCCTGCAAGCTGCTGAACAAAGAGGGAGAAAGGTAAATCTGAACTGTCCTAGAAAAGGCAACTTGGAAATCTTTTTTCTCTACACAAACATTTAAAACTATATCATCTACATGATTACAAGAAACAGAATTTTATAAAGGTTTTAAAATGCCAATAAAAATTAACCAGTACCACACACAATTGTTCATAATTAGGCTATAATCAGATGTGACAGATTGGTTGCAACAAAATACATTACATGCACAAACAATGAAGCCAAATAAAATGTATTGGGTGCTCAATGGTCGCATATAGAACGAACTGTCTATGCGGGAAACACAAAGGGCACTCCAAAATAATCACAATAAAAGAGAAAATTATTACCAAAATCAATTGAAACACATTTGGCAACCATCTAAAATCACTTCAAAAGACCCAATAGTTGGGAATATATTATTGAACAAAGGCCACATATAGAGTACAAAAACAGGCTACATGTAACCCGGATTACAGAATAGCTCTACTAATAGACATACAAACAGCACCGTAAACATTAAACATCAGATACGGAAATACCCTCTCCTTGGTACCAATGGTGTAAACATGCCCACTCCCCATGTATTACATGAGTACTAGTGTACATACAAAGCCTAGAAAGGTTAGTCAGCATAACAAAGACTATATCCAACAATATGAGGCAAAGAAAGAGATTTCACCCCGTTACCAGAGTCTGAGACTCGGTGCATTACTGGGATGCGAGAAGCTGGATGGTCGTATCGATGAATTATCCCCCACCTGGGCCATTCTGACCAGACTGTTAGGATGTGTTGGGACCAGTGGATGTAGGAGGGCACACAAGGTGACCGGGCCTCGGGACGCCCTCAGTAGAGAGGATCGTTTGATCATCTGACAACACCAGGAGCTCCAACCGCTTCATTGTCCGCCATCCAGAGACAGGTGGAACCATCGTTACAAGCCTCTGTGTCTGTTGGAACCATTTCCAGGCACCTGGTTGAAGGACATTTGGTCTCAGGGAAACCACTACGTGTACAACCTTTGTTTGCAGTAGTGTCGTGAAACAATAAAACTGGACTACTACGGAGTGGAATCGGGTTGTCTTCAGCGATGAATATAGGCTTAGTTTGGGCACCAACAATGAAAGGGTTTGTGTCTGGAGACATTTGGGTCAGCGCCTAAATGCTGCCTTTGCTGCCCAGACTGCTGGTGTGATGGTCTGGGGGGCCATCGCATGCGACAGTCGGTCACCCCCTAGTAGTGGGACAAGGGACAATGACAGCTCAGCTATGTGTTCAGGACATCCTGCAGCCACATGTGTTCCTTTCATGGCAGCTTCCAAGAGGCAGCAGGATAATGCTCGGCTGCAGGATTGCAACTAGAGAGTCGGGGGCCCAGGTGCAAAGGTTCAGCTCAGTTATTAGGCTGTGTTCAGGTTTGTTTCATTTTTGAACCACAATTAAAAAAACACATTAAAAATCTACAAGCGGTATTCAAACACGACATACGTTTTGTGAAACTGCATACACTATTAAAAAAAACTGCATGTGGATTTAAACAATACATGCGTTTTTTTTCTTTTAAACTGCATGCAGGTTTTTGATGCATTTTTTAATTGTGTGTAAAGTGTGCAATTATATACAAGAAATACCCAGGTTATACCAGTATGCTCTCTATCACTATACACAGGGGGATGTATACATCTCCTGTATACAGGGATATTGACCATGCTCATGTAAGGCCGGGTTCACATCTTTGCCGAAACCTCCGGTCAGAAATTCCATCACCGATTTGTCTCAAAATACCAGAAGAAAAAGCCCTGCTTGCAGCGCTCTCTCTTCTTTCACAGAGCCAGGTAGCTGGGCAGAAAGGGGACGGACCCCATTATAGTCAATGTACTCCATCTAGCGCTGTTTGGTTCTATCCAGAGACTGAGCCAGCCATGGGGATTCCCCTCTTCTGCTCCCCAAATGGAGCAGAAAAGTGGAATCCCCAATTTCCTGTATATAGTGATATGGAGAATTTTGGTATAACCTGGGTATCTCCTGTATATAAATATATATTTACAGCTGCTATAAGTTAAACATCTCCTGTACATAGTGATATACCAGATTATACTAGCATGGTATACATCGCTATATACAGGATGTATAGCATATACCAGTAATACATATAAAATTATATAGGAGAACATATCCAGGTTATACTAGGAAATGTACAGTCTCCTGTATATAGTGGTATGTACCATACTGGTATAACCTGGGTATCTCCTGTAAATAATGATATATCTACAGCTGGTATAAGTTATACCAGTTATACATACAAGGTTACATGCAGTACAAACCCCGTTGCACCACATGGGCCGTGGACTCCACTCCACTCATTACTTTCAGTGCACTGCTGGCTGGACCTATATCATGTGACCAATCACAACTGCAGTCACTCAGTGAACGGGAGGACCCCGCGCCAGGGAAGTCTGCAGCCTGTAATGGACTGCCAACTCCCCAGGCAACAGTCCCGCCCCTCCCTTAGTGCCACCCACAGTCGGCCTCCAGGCTGTGGCGGTGAAACAGCATGTGTCGGGGGCCTGCAAGCCCCCATTTGCTAATGGGCCAAGTTGCAATTGCGACTCCTAGTCGTACGCCGGTGCTCACCCGCACACGCAGGGGTGTCACAGGAATGTCCCTACGACATTGCCAAACTTTCGTGGCCTGCCCGGTCGCCAGATTTATTGCCAAAAGAACATGTATAGGGCCATTTGGATGCCAACTTTGACAGCCTATGATCTAGAGGCTCAGTTACAGCAAACGTGAAGCGATATGCTATAGAACACCATACAGAACCTATATGAACAGGGTACTAGAGCCTCGCCTCCATGCCCCCCAAATCACATCTGGTTTCCAAGCTAGAAGTGGTACAATAGGGTACTAGAGCCTCCATGCCCACCCGTATTACATCTTTTATCCAAGCTAGAAGCACTACAACAGGGTACTAGAGCTTCCTTGCCTGCCCATTTCACATCTTGTATCCAAACTAGAGGCAGTACAACAGGGTACTAGAGCCTCTATGCCTGCCTGTATCACATCTTGTATTCAAGCTACAGGCACTACAACACTAGAGCTTCTATGCCTGCCCATATCACATCTTGTATCCAAGCTAGAGGTGGTACAACAGCACTACAAGGGGTCAGTTTTTTTGCAATTAATTATCCTTTTGATTCAGGGTCATGAGATAACTAATGTTATTCACTGCTACAGATAATGAGAAAGATAAGATACTTAGAACCAAGTTTTGTCACTAAATTCCCACGTAGACAAAACGTAAACTCCTTATAGAGTTTATTTATTTTAATAGACCTAAACTTCATATAATATGAATTAAAAGCCATCCATTTAATGTATTATAGAGAAGCAACATAAGACTGATAATAAGTGTATCCTTCTAGACGTGGATCTTAGCCATTTGCAGACAAAATCCTAAATATCTACTAAAAAAAACCAACTCTTCATACTGACAGCTAGATGTCACTACTGGGGCTTCTGAGCAGATTATTTCTTCTCTTTATTTCTTCTCTGGATGGGAAAACACGTGTGCTATGCTGGAAATGATTGTGTACATCTTGTTCATGTAGATGTGGCACAGTACATTGTATAATTTTTCATAGGATGCTACTGGATAGCATAATATATCTACTTACTTACCTACCTACCTACCTACCTACCTACCTACCTACCTACACATACATATATTTGCTGCCTTATGCAGAGGAAAATAAAAATTCAAGTTTTTACCCCATCATTCTGCACTCAATACCCCATAATGGCAAAGTGAAGACAGAATGTTATGAATCCTTGTAAATTTAAAAAAAATTAAAAACTAACATTTTGCATTGACATAAGTATTCACATCCTTTGATATGGCACTTGAACTTTAGCTGTGGGGCCTGCCCATTTCTCTTGATCATCTTTGAGATATTTCTACACCTTGACTGGAGTCACCTGTGGTAATTTCAGCTGATTGGACATAAAATACCGCATCTGTCTATATAAGGTCTCACAGCTCACAATGAATATCAGAGCCAAAACCAAGCCATGAATAGAAAAGAACTGCCTGCAGAGCTTAGAGACAGGATTGTGTGGAGGCACAGATCTGAAGGTGGCTACAAAAAAGATTCTGCTGTACTGAAAGGTTGAGAACATCCCGGACTCTTCCTAGAACCGCCGACCCCCCAATGTTTTCAGGGCCTTGGTAAGAGAGGTGACCAAGAACCCAATGGTCACTCTGGCTGAGCTATAAACATCCTGTGTTCTTTTAAGCCATCTCTCCCTGTGCATTTACGCCCATTTAGGTGTCGAGTCATCTAGTAGGCAGCACCTCTATTTCAAGCACCAATTGAAACTCCAAAGTCCTAGATTTTTTTTTCGTATTACTATTATGCGGGATTGGCTCCACCCTTACTTTTTTCCTCCATCTTTGCATTTCGCATTGATCACTATGACTATTCCTATTGTTTGCCTGCTGGAACAGACTCTACAGGGCCTCAAGGACAATGATGTGTTGTCACAGGTGGCGGAGGAAGGGATACCAATCTCACAATTGTCGGGCCAATCTTCCATTACTCAACACCGCAGGGAGGGTGGCTTTGGGTAAGAAAGGGGGGCATATTCTCCAATGTTTCTCTAGCCATGGGAGAAGTATAGAGAAGGAAGAGCAGGAGGAGGAATAAGAGGAGGGGAATAATACAATTTCAGAGGCAGGGAAGGGGGCTATGCAACGTTCCTTCCATCCATCATTAGCGCCATCTACTCTACGTGAACGGTGGGACCAGCTGGAGGACACTCTTAGGCCTGACCCTGAGGAATGTGGGCCATCACTCTTAGGCACTTTGAAGCACACAAGTGCTTTTAAGCTGCAGTGTTTGCAGAAGGACCATTGCATAGCCCACATAAAATCATCAGATCATTACTGGGTGGCCACCCTCCTTGATCCCAAGCTGCAAGGCCAAAATGAAAAATCTCATTCTGGCAGTGGTGCGGGACCTCAAAATGAAGTAGTATCAAAAGAGACTGTTAAGTAGCTTGAGCAGAGCATTTCCCTAGGGCTGCGGGGATGCATCCTCAATGGAGCGCAGCTCTACGACTCATGATAGACGACCAGAAAGCTGCAGCACCACCACCGGTGGAAGAGGAGTCCAACAGAGATGTGAAACAGTTTTTTTCAGTGAATGTATTCAGACATGTCGCTGGCCCCTTTGACTTGTAGATGTCTAAGCTGAATGAGTGGTCGTAGCTTGCAAACTTTAGAAGCGCTTGCCTGCCGCGCTGCCAGTGTGCTATCAGAAAGGGTGTTCAGCACAGCTAGGGTGTGGTAACTGACAGACACATCCGCCTGTCCACAGACAATGTGGATTGCCTGACATTTATAAAAATTAACCTGTGATTGTTCTCCGTGACAGAAACCAAGTAATCTTGTAAATGTGATAGCTTTTAATGACTAACAAAAATACATGATGTTACAGCAAGCTTTTGGGTCTTCTATTGATCCTTCATCAGGCTGGAATGGACTCTAATCACACTTTGCTTTACTGGCTAACCCCCACGGCAGATTCCACTGATTTGTTAGCACACTGGTAAGTTTTACTTACATATGACTAAGCATAGATTTATCTCCAAGACCACTGTGTGCCCTCAGGGTGTTGTTGCTTTTTTTTTTTCCCCTGCTTTTGCCATACTTTCTTTTACTCCTCCTCCTCTCACAATGAAACTTTTCAAGAAACATCTGTGGCTTTACAGCTATTCCTTGGAGGAAGCCCATGCTTGGCTGTTCTGTTCACCTGGCTAAATTTGTCCGTTGCAAAATTCATGACGTGCTGCTTGCTTTAAAAAGCAATCTACTGTCTCCCTTTTTGATCTAGGACAACCTATGTAGTGACAGTCACACTGATTACAGTGATACATCTGTTACGTGGATATTTGGAGTGGTTTGGGAGAAACTTGGATTTTATTAGTAGCAGAAATGCATAAAGGTTCTTCTAAACTTCTGTACAAATCGACACATCGATTGGACTGTAATCAGTGTGACTATCACTTCATTGTGCTGTTCTTAGTGAGGCCTAGATGGTGACTAGAGTCTCTTCAAATCTTAGTAGATCTATAAAATGAGTTGCAGACTCAATTGTACCTGTCAGTTTGATAACCAATAGACAGATAGCAGCTTGCAGGTTATGTTTTAACATACATTGTTAGAGGTCCCCAAAAATAATAGGGTCTCTAGCTAAAAAATTCAAAGGTAAAGAATGAGGCCACTCTCACACGGGCGTTTGTTTCCTGTGTTTAATGCTGCATTTTTAGCGCAGCACCAAGCGCTGTCAATCACTGCCATTGGTTTCAATGGGGCTTCTCAGACAAGCGTTAAAGCACAGCATTTTTACTGCTGCATTTTTCAAGCGGTGTCTGTTCTATTTTCAGGTGTTTCAGCCTTTTAAAACGCAATGCTTTGACCATTGAAATTAATTGGGTGTGTTTTTAGGGCTGCTGAAAGTGCGGTAGAATGTGGTTACTGCGTTTTTTCATTTCTGGCATTTCAGCTTGCTTGGCTGCATTTATAACTGTGCTGAAAGTGCAGCTGAAAACATAGTCAAAAATGCATGTCAACGCAACTAAAAATGCAGTAAACGATGCGTTATGCTGGCTGCACACAGGCGAATTTGCATTGCGGAATCTGCAGCGGGCGTCCGCCTCCAGATTCTGCAGCAAGTACACCCCATAGCATGCTATTGAAAAATGTTATTTCCTCTACATGAGCGGAAACCAAATAGCGATTTTCCATTCACAGAGGAGGGGGAAAAAAATTAAAAATCACAGCATGCTCTTTTTGGCCGCCTGTAGACAAACAGGTCAGATTCCGCATGCAGGATCCAACAGCGGAATCCGACCCGGTGTACAGTCCGGAATCTTCAAAATCTGTATTGCGCATGGCTTCCATGGACTTTAATGGAAGCAGTCCGCATGGAATTCACCTAAAAATAGAGCAATTGATTTCCGTTCGTGTACAGGAGGGGAAAAAAAGGTAAAAATCGTTTTTCCATTGCATGCTGGGGGCAGTATTTGTTACGGAATCCGGAGGCAGACACCCGTTCCAGATTCTGCAATGCAAATCTGCCCGTGCGCAGGCGGCCTTTCTGTACGGATTCCACCATTAAAGTCAACGGAAGCAGTCTGAGCTGCAGACCTTCCTCAATGACACTGCGAAAAGGTTGCAGATTCTGTGTCATCACGACAACACGGGAAAAGCTAGGATTTGAAAAAAAAACCCCAGCATTGCACATGACCAACGGCTCGCCGTGCGGACCATCCGCAGTACAGTAAAGAAGAAAAGACAGGTACTCGCGGATGCTGGCTAGGCACAGGGTTGGATTCCGCTGTGTGCTCCCGCATGTGGAATCCGACCTGACCGTGTGCAGCTGGCCTTAAAAAAAACAAAAAAAAAACGTAGTGTTTTTTCAAGCGCCTTTGTGAGAGTGGCCTGACTCAAGTTCAGCGTCTTAGGCCTCCCTCACACATTGCAGCGATTTTACTTTCGTTCTCAGCCGCAGCTCCCTGCAGCAGACAGCGTGTTTTGGGGCACCCCATCATTCTGATGGGTGATGAGTTGCGCTAAATGCCCACAGATAGAACAGACAGTGCTCGAAAATTGCAGCACTGGAAAGCGCCATCCAGCACCGCGATCGAACGCCTGTCTGTGAGGCCCCACTGATTTCAACGGGAGCGTTATACTGGGATTACAGCGGCATTAGAAACACTGCGTTACTCGCAGTAAAAAATGTCTGTGTGAGGGACGCCTTAGAGTTTCTTGCTGCATATTTACAACAATCTCCCTAAACCATTTAACGTAATTTGATTAAGATTTCACACTATGTATAAGTCATTGCAAGCAGTTTAGTTTGACTTTAGTTTAGTAATACATTTGGAGTTGCTTCTTTGCATGGGATACCAATAACTAGAGGCAAGTTTGTGTCTGCCTCATAGGACCAGGCAGCCGACTGTAACCATACCCCATTCCCTGTAAGGGACAACTGTATCCAGAATCAGTTGCAAGTCTAGTTATTATATACACCATGTTCTTCATTTAACAACTTGAAGTTTAAATTTAAAAGGGGTTGACGCACTTAACTATGGATGACCACTCAACAGGTAGGGTCATCAGTAGGAAATTGTGAGGGGCCTGTCAACCGGGACCCCCTGCAATGCCATTACAGTGCACAGAGCTGCTGCGTTGCCGGAAACAGACAGCTCTGTGGCCCAGGTTGGTGTTGCAGGCTGAGAATTCCAGGCAGAGTTCCATTCCCTCACTGATAGTTCATCAACAGTTGAAAGGGGAACGACCCCTTTAATATACTATATAATGCTACAATATATTAACTCACCAGGAATGCTAGCAGGTGATATTGGACCTGATCTTGACTGGTTGCTCCCAACAGGTGATCCCACAGGGGATGGTGATGGCCCACCACCTTGAATGCTTTGTAGATGCGGGGATGCATGTGGCGAGAAGGGAGACTGCGCAGGATTGCTCTGCTCCCCCTGGCTGCTTGTAGAACCCGAGGCACTCACAGCGGAACTTAACGTTGCTTCAGTTCCAGTCGGCAAGTCATCAATGGAACCAGACAAGTCCTGCAGAATAGACCAGAAAGACTTTAAAACAGGTGAAAGTGCTGTATAGCGATTTATTTTATAGCAGCACACAAGCAAAAAGGGGATCAGGAAATATTCTACTATGATATACATTTTCTTGAATTCCAGAGAACGTTGAGTGCAGTTGAGGCTCACAAGATTAGTATGCTGAATATGAAGCGGCCTCTTAACCCACATACACTTCCATCTGCTCATTTGTAGGTTGTGGACCCCATATTTCACTTGTTAGAGCCGCAGTTAGACCTTAGGGGTTATACAGGGAAGCACAAAGTCTTGACAGCAGATCAGAGAGCTGTAAAAATGTAAAAGATAACATACTTCATCCAATCACCGGTAACTTGTGCTAGGGATATGTGACCACTGACTAATTAGCTGCGGTCACATTTCCCTGGCACTGCTGCAAAAGGACGCAGAGAGCAGCATAGGACGGGCACTGGCAGAGTAGGAGAAGTAAGTAGGTAGTCTTATCTGTTTTTACAGCACTCCGACCTGCTTCCACAGGTTTGTTTCCCTAGATAACGCCTAAGATTTCATTTTTCTAGTTTATTTGGATCTTCCTACAAAACAATGTATTCCTCAGAAATAACCGCACTAAGTATTCATTTTGATGAATCACAAAAATGTGAGGAGTTTTTGTATTTTGTGCACGATTAGGAGTAAATTAGGGAGAGATTCAAGCTTGTGTTTTTAATTAATGTAATAAGAGTGTAGGGTAATAGAATTAGAGCCTCTACCTACAGGTGCGCTCCGGCTCAGATTAGACGCCGCAGACAGCGCTGTGATATTACAGCAGCAGGGAGGTTGGGGGCCTCGTTGAAAGCAACAGCAAAGGGCAGAAAAGAGAAAAACAATGCAAAATGTAACAGTACGCCGTATCCTGATTGCTTAGCAAATCCTCTCTGCTAATCCCCTGGGGATGTGTGGCGCATTGAGTGACGGCTCCCATGCATTTCCTCAAGTTCATGCCTTCCAGGAATTTGTTCTTGCAAACCTGATGTAACTCATTCATAAAAGCAGAGGAGGTCACGTGCAGCCACAGTGTGTAAGGCCTAAAATATATTATGGGAGGAGGAAGGAGGGGCGAGCAGGCTGCGGTTCCACAGCATGGCTTGACCTGGGGTAACCTCTAAAATGTGATTATTCACACAGGGAGAGGATTTCCTTGAAGGAGATTTACCATGGTGAAAACACACACTCCGCCAAACAACCTGACAAAGCAGGATGAATAAAAGATGACTCGCCAAAATCGCGGCAAGGAAATCTCGTTACTTGTAAGCAATAACTGCGCACATCACAAGTGGTGACGGCAGCTACAGGGCTGACAAAAGACACTTTTACAACCTGCCTGCGCCCTGAATGCTACTGCAGGTAATGCCACACATCTAACAAATCATTGTGTAAATTGCCAACGGTCTTAACTCCGCTAGGAAGCTTTTGCTTTCTTACTGGTTCAATTGAACTTGACGCCATTTTCACACCTAGAATCTCAACACGACAACTTAGAAAAAAAAACATGGGGTCGCAGTAAAGAACACTATTGCTGTAATCGTCTACAGTGAAATAACGTTATATCAAAACTTGTACTAAACGTAGACCGTAAGATGATAGCAGGTGATATTACACAGACTCTTGTTTTGGTATTAGCATATAAAACAATCTGTACGATCGCAGCCAAAACCGAGCTGATTGTGAACGCCAGCGCAAAAGAAAGAATAGCAGCAGACAGTACTGGAAAAATTACAACTGAATACTAGGTTGCCTTGTGAGGTTGGGGTCCAACTAAGGACAATATTTGCATGGAGTTTGTATGTTCTCCCTGTCTTTGTGTTTCCTCCAACACTCCAAAACCAGATATGTGAACATAGATTGTGAGCCCCAACAAGGACAGAACCCAACACCAAGTGATGTGAAGCGCTGTGTGATATGTATGTACCATATGTATAAACGGGATTGCTACTAGAATGCTTATGTTAGAAGGAATATCAGTAAGTTGTACCTTCAACCATTTTTCCCAGACATTGCCAATGTCATTATAGTCTGAAGGGGTTTGCCCAGATATTGAAGACAGATCCTTAGGATAAGTCATCCATGTTCGATGATGGTGGGCCGACTCGCAGCACCCCTGCAGATCAGCAGTTTATAGAAGTGAGCACTGTGTATAAAAGGCATGACATTTCTTAATGGTCTTGCCCGGTATTGAAGATCAATCAACTCCATTTCATTGAGACAGAGTTGTACAAATCTGATCAACATCATTTCATAGGCTGAGAAAGAGGCCTTTATAAGCAACCTATAGACAGGGATGCGGGATTCCACCACCACCAAGGGTTTGCTGCCACCAACAGCAGCATGGCCACTGTAGTCGACTGGCCAATAATCTAGTGCATAGGATTCAATCTACTCTGGCTGCAATGCACAAGATAATGACTTCATGTGTTATCCACTATATACGCTAGTAATAAAACACTAGTTTTCAGTCCCACTACACAATATTTCCGTATGTAAATTGTGTAGACATTATCATTCCGCCGTACATGCATACACACCCTGGTGCACAGCTATTTAGCTTCTTAATGACAGCCATTCCAAGCATCGAGCTTTGTTAACTAAGACACTCTGTAACTAATACCACTCTGGAGGACAATTTTGTCAGCAGGGCACCAGTTCATTCTTCTTTTCCAAGTACTAGCAGATATATGAGGTCTACACACAAAAAAACAACAAATAGAACTAACTAGGCTCGATGGAAAGTAATTCACCCTACAACATCACCGTCTTTCGTATCCACATACGATCTTTACTAGAATAAAAGTAGCTAAGCAATTCTAATATTGCAGTGCTAATATAGCAGACTACTTAACTTACTAATTTTCCATAATTTGCTTAATGATTAGTAATAGTAAGGCAAACCGCATAAAGTCCTAAATGGTCTGCAACATTATTATAATCATTAAATGAGGCCGTACTACATTTTGCGTATCACACCGCACCACGAGCGTCTGACCATCACTGAGATGTGGGAAGGACTTTTGAATTCATTTTTAATGTGTGGTATTCCTGGTAAGGTTAAAAGGCTACAAACTATCGGTGCTGGCAGGACAATGCATAATGCTGACGGGCTGCAGGGATAGTGTGGAGTGCCCATCCGTGCATCACACTCACAATATTCCTGACTCTGCAGATTGGAAGTAGAAAAAGTTAACCCACCCCATTCCAAAATCTATGGAAGGGACTGGCATTAAAAAACAAGTGCAGTCCTAATATACAATCATCAAATGGAGTGCGAAACAACTGGGGATGGGATTGCCGCTTTCACTATAAAGTAAACCATTTACATGTTAAAAACGTGCAATTGAAGCTTCTAACTGCTCCATTAAAGTACTCAAGTGTGAATAACTATTCCAGATAAGGATTAGTACACTCCAACATTCTTGTGTTGGTTGCACTATCTGCAAATGAAACTGCTTTTAGGATAATAAAAAAAAGGCATCAAGTACTTTAGGCTCATTTTGCCTTTGCCACTGTGTAAACGGCAGTGCAATAGCACTAAACAGATTTGCAAACAGATGCAAAATGTTCATCCCGATCCTTAATGGAATGGGTAAAGTGACAAAATAAATGAAGAAAAAAAACTCCTGGCAGTAGTGCAAAGAAAAAAATGCTAAATAGAATATGTTTAACGGCATTAGATCATTCACTGGCGGATTATAGCCGGAATTACAAAAACATTGCTATTTGGCAGTCTCCATGCACGAGTGCCCTGGGAGTAATCTGGCGTAAGCATTGAATCAGGTCACCGTCAGAGTCAAGAGAACAGGTCTTTTCAAATGAAGGTTGAAACTAATGATCAGCCTTGTGAAGATTAATAAACAGGCACTAATAGCCATCGCCAGTCACTGGATGACGCTTCAAAGGAAAACCACCAGGATTCTGGAACCACCTCTTTTATTACTGGGTTTTTCCTTTTTTCTCCTGCTTCTTGATGCTTGACAGAAAAAAAAATCATTGAACAAATGATTAATTTTGTATTCGGTGTCATGTGAATACATTTTCTTCTAAGTGTTTATCTCTCGGTATCTCGAGCTGTAAAGTTATAGTAGTGCACTGTGTGATGGGGCTGAGGATGCCTGCAAAACTCCCTATACACAGCACTGCTGCAAAAACGCACATAAATTATGTAATTTGTCAGTGAAGGCTGCAATTCCCTCAAATTAAACAATACAAGCATTGATGAGCTCATAGATACACCAGTACTCCTCCAATCTGCTATCTGATAGTCCAGCACTTGCTGGGTTTCTCTTTATCCTGTTATCCTGGAGATTATGTTTGGTATACTGTCAGATAGGCCATAATATTTGATAAGCAGGCATTACAGCTTTATTGCTGATTATAGGACTATAAATATGTAGAATACATTTACAAGCATTTAAAAGGTTTTGTTCAAACATAAGGAAACCCGTCACTATGTCCGCTATGCCTTGAAATAACAAATCAGCAGATACTCGCCTCTCTCTGCTCGTCCCTCCTCTCTCTGTTTACAGGCAGCTGACACGTCCCGTACATCTGCTGTAACAGCCAATTACAGCGCTCATCTATGATCGCTGACCGCCATCATTGCCTGCTGCAGCTTGTTTGTAGACAGGCTCAGCCTGCAGATGAGTGGGAAGAGATTATCTACTGATTTGTTATTTTAAAGGCCTGGTGGACCTGGTGACAGGGATGTCCTTAATTCGAACATCCCCTTTAAACATTAGATGTTTACTTTAAAAAGATTATAATCAATGCTTTCTGTAAAATCATCATTTTACCACCAACCTCTTTAAAAGGAAGCTTAAAATACTGGAGAATTGTAGTTCACATCAACCCTGGCAATACAGTAAGCTGCTACCAAGACACGATTGTAACATGAATTCACCTAAGACTATAGTAAGAAGCTTTTCCAAAGGCCCCTGGGTTGCATTGTCTAGACAGCAAATGAGCTTAATGACTTTTTGCTTCCTGTGGAACTAGAAAATACCATCCAGATGAGTTGTTGGAGCCAGAACAGAAATGATTCTAGTATCCACGCTTTTAAGAACACATCTACGTTGTCGTTTCTGAAAGCGGGTCTGGTATGAGATTATGCACATGTGGAAAAGAACCGCTCAAATGTAAAAAAAAAAATCCTACTATGAAACTTCAAGTTAACAGTATTTATATTTCTACAATATTTTGGCTTACAGAGTACAGGCCTGTTCAGACAGCTGTGTAGTTGAGCTGCATGCTGTATCCCATGGACAGCGCACAGCCCCATAACAGCCTAGGAAACTATCCAGACAGTCGATTTGGTCACACGGATTGATAAACAAAACAAAAATAAACAAGAAAAACACTGCACGTCCCATTGTCCATTTTCAGACAAAACTAGCATACACAAATGAGCAGGGTCCAACTGCTGTCCATTGCAAGATGGCGTCTAAGTTCCTTACTTACGCCGTCTGAATACGGTCTAAGGGCCCATTGAGCTCACATTAGGCCCCGTGTGTTTTCTTTGTAGAAAAGTAGAAATAACAGCCCCTTCTTGTGCTGATACACAGTCACCATTGGGTGACGCTGTCCGCCTGTACGTCATGCAAGACTCCTGATGTGTATCTAACAGAAGGTTCCAACACAGACTGCTTACAGGGAAACCATAAAGATAAAGAAAAATTGTGGATACATGCTACATTCTGAAGTGAATATCTACATATATAAAATTGAATGTATGCGTGTCTGTCTGTCTGTGTGTGTGTGTGTGTTTGTCCTTTATGCGCTACTACACCATTCATCCGATCGCCATGAAACTTTGGGAAGTTGTTGAGTACACTCCTGGGAAGATTATAGGCATTGTACAAATATTCTATGATAAATGGCGCGCGTGCGAGCGTCGTCGACAGTTACGCCCCCCCCCCCCACGTAGATAGTTCGATTTCCATCGTTGCCACTAATTCTCTCACTTCCCGATGTCGCAGAAACAGGAAATTTGGCACGAGCATTGATGTCATAAATAGGAAAAGCTAATGGGTCCCAACTGGATTATTCAATTCTAAGCGCCAATGAATTAGCGTCCAAATTTTACGTACGGAATCTAATTTTCTCGCTTCCCAATGTCATAGAAACTTGAAATTTGGCACGAGCATTGATTATGTCATAAATAGGAAAAGCTAATGGGTCCCAACTCAATTATTCGATTGTAAGCGCCAAAGAATTAGCGTCCAAATTTTACGTACGGAATGTAATTTTCTCACATAGAAACGTGAAATTTGGCAGGAGCATTGATTATGTCAAATAGGAAAAGCGAATGGGTCCCAACTCGATTATTCGATTCTATGCGCAAAAGAATTAGCGTCCAAATTTTACATACGGAAGGTAATTTTCTCACATAGAAACTTGAAATTTGGCACGGGCATTGATTATGCCATAAATAGGAAAAGTTAATGGGTCCCAAGTCGATTATTTAATTCTAAGCGCAAAACAATTAGCGTCCAAATTTTACGTACGGAATCTAATTCTCTCACTTCCTGATATATAAATGAATGTATGTCTGTGTGTCTTTCTGTCTGTTTGTCCTTTATGCATTACTACACCATTCATCCAATTGCCATGAGACTTTGGAAAGTTGTTGAGTACACTCCTGGGAAGGTTACTGGCATAGTACAACTATCCTACGATAGGTGGCGCGCGTGCGAGCATCGTCGACAGTTATGCCCCCCAGACAAAGATCGTTTGATTTCCATCTCAAGCACGAAAGCAAAAGGCATTACGAGCAATGGGAGGCGTGTTCAACCAGAAAATGATGCATCCGCCGAACGTTTCGCAAGACAATTGCTGGATATTGAGAATGCTGATGTAAAATGGAAGCTGTGCTGTGATTGGTTGCTATTTCTTATACTGCTGAGGTAACATGAAAGCTGCGCTGTGATTGGTTACTATTTCTTATTCTACGGAGGTTGCATGAAAGCTGTGCTGCGATTCGTTGTTATATATTATACCACTGAGGTAACATGAAAGCTGCGCTGTGATTGGTTGCTATATATAATACCGCAGAGGTAACATGAAAGCTGCGCTGTGATTGGTTGTTATTTTTTATATTGCTGAGGCAGAATAAAAGTTGCGCTGTGATTGGTTGTTATCTCTCTTACTGCTGAGGTAACATGAAAGCTGCGCTGTGATTGGTTGTTATATTTTATACTGCTAAGGTAACATGAAATCTGCGCTGTGATTGGTTGTTATATATTATACCACTGAGGTAACATGAAAGCTGCGCTGTGATTGGTTGTTATCTAGATATATAAAAACGAATGAATGTATGTCTGTCTGTCTTCGCAGCAACGCGCGACGGGTTAGCTAGTACAAAATAAAACTGCCACCACTCTGCAACCAGTGGCTCCTCGGCGGTACGTTGTGTTCCTCAGACAACAGAAACTCTGTTAACTAAAAATACTAAAATATGAACACGGGGTTTTTCATTCAATATGACGACCTACTAATCTAAGCTGAAGGCTCCCGTTTAGCTTTCAGCCCACGTCTCACTCAGTTTAATTATCGTGCATTGAAAATTCTTGTGGTAGAAGATATTTATTGTCAAGATGGCCTGCATTGGATTTATGCACTATGTTGCTTGTAAATGCAAAATAAGTGCAGCAACAAAAATTTATGCGCTAATTGAAATACTTAACACAAAAAATGACAGAGCAGATAAGGCCAAAAAAAAAAAAAAAAGTTTAGTTGGCAATTTGTGTCTCGTGCCATTAATAGGGACGCAAATGGAATGGGATTTTAATGTAATCTCTATGGTGCTACCAAGCCACATGAGCATCAGTAACAGGTCATGTCATGGACACATTCATCACATCAAAGCATGAGTTTCAAACGCAAACATCCGCGGCAACCACACGATGCCTCGAGTATCCAGTGCGAATCCTGTTCACTAGAATAGGACCTCTGCGCCATCGTTATATCCCGTGTTTGTTGGAACCATTTCTTGGCGCGAGTCTGAAGGACATTTGGTCTCACGGAGCCCATTACATGTACTTTCCTCGACACCCACCCATCTTCGCAATCGTTTACAGTGGTGTTGTGAACGAGGAAACTGGACCGCTATGAAGTGGAACCATGCTGTCTTCAGCAATGAATCCGGGTTAAGTTTTGGTGTCTGGAGACCTTGGTGTGAGCGCCTCAATCCTGCCTTTGCCGTGGAGCGGCACACTGCCACCCTGCTGATCAGACAGACTTACCAATGCATACTTTGCATAGTGCACATCAGGTAGTCAGCGAAGCGGTGCGGCTATCTATGTTTGCCCAGACTCGGAGGGTTGTTTTAAGTGGATGCAATTGTATCCACTGTTTCAGCTTTAACCCTTTCCAATCCACTCTCTGACGTCTAAAGACATTTTGATTTAAGGCTGTACAGCTCCGATGTTGGAAGACATCTGTCGGGGTTCTCTTACTGTATATTGCCAGCCTCTCTGGTGACGGAGCCTAGCCAACGTGTCACCTCATGCAGTACTGGCTTTAGCCAGCATATAGCACCGGTGTATAACAGCAGAAAAAGAGCACGCCCCCTCAGAAAACCAGAATACAAATTGCATTGGAAAGGGTTAATAGGAAACCACACAGGTGTTAAATTCTGCAGGGAGTATTCATACTGATGCTAGAGCTCCTCTAAGGAACCTCTGCTACAGATTCCTCTTAAGCCAATGAAAAGTATAGAGTAGCATGCAGAACTATTTTTTGTAAAAAAAAATGTCTGATCCATGGACTTTGAGACTCATCCACTTCAGTAAAAGCTGAGCTGTCATACCATAATACAGATGTGACAGATGTGATTGATGTACAAGGGTAAAAATATTTTTTTGGGGGAAAAGAAAGCTGAGCTTCTCTAATTTCAGAAGTCTCTTTAAATAAACCATTCCTTGTTTAGAGGGTTTATTAGTATAAAAGGTTAACTCCTGTCGCACATCATTGTAGGATAAAAAGCCTCAATAAGAGTGGTATAGCAGCGCTCATTCCTGAGCCGAGGGTTCTTCTACTTAATAATATAGAAGGTTTCTCGGCATCTTTGCTTGAAGTGTGGAGGGCAGGATCTCATCTGGCAGGAAATGAAGCAAGACCTCTAAACCGGTCCTGACATGCGTTCTAATACCAGGAAGGCACAGCTGTGTGATCATTACTGCAATTACCAGCCAGCATTTACTGCTGACTTACTGGGGCTAAAGACTGTGAGGGACGATGCCTGCGTGTCACACGGAAGAAACTCTCAAGACTTGAGGCTTAACTCTTACGCTAACATTTCAGGTTGTAGCATCAAATGTTAAAGCAATATATGTTAACGTCTTTGATCACCCAACTATAAAGGAAGTATTAATGCTGGGCATCAACAAATGCATCACTACAGGCTATAATTCACATTGTTTAATTTCCAATGACTCAAAGCAAAAAAAAAAAGTTTAAATATAAGGTTTCAAAATAGTCCAATCAAATCTTAAAATTATTGGAGCTGAAAAGAAGCTTATAAAAGTGTAAAAATTCTGCTTGCAAAGGTCAACTGTAGAAGTTTAGTTTTCAGTCATCCTTAAACCATTGGGTTAAAAATAAACCAAAAAACTTTTGCAAATCTCTGTCACTAAACAAGTATATAATGATAAATATCGGCAGAGAATGTTTTTTCCTGCTTCCTTTCCATCATACTCTCATATGGTCAGATTGCAAAAGGAAAGAACTCCAATTTAGCAGTAATTTCCTATATGGGGGAAAAATGTCTGACCTTGCGACCATGTTCAATTCTCTAATGATTTCCCAGCAGGGTTCATTTACCAGACCTGGGCTAAAGGCCAGTAGAATCCTGATGGCTGGGGTCAGCATAAGCTGCCTGCGATGTATTCTGCTATATCTGCATTAAACAGAGCAACAGGTCATCAATTAGATACAGACACTGAATATAAATAGACCCGGATCCGTTTATGCCAAGCCCGCAACCACCATCGCTGCATGAAATGTGCTACTCCACAAACTCATTTCTGGAAAGGCCATGCACACGTTTGAACTTTTTTTTTTTTTTTTAAATCAATGTATTTTTGGAAATGGAGACTTTTTCTAATTGGTTTTCGTTAATAATTTCTGATTCATTGAATTCTATGCTTCCATTATTTTCCAAGGCACTGCAGACTGGACAACTGAAATCTTAGCAAATTCTGTCAGAGTAAACTGACCGGCTTCCCTGTTGTGAATGTGTATTCACTGCCTTTCCACTGAGCTGTTAAAGTCTAATGTATGACCTGGGGATGGTGGAGAAGATCAGGAGAACAGACATCAGAGCTATACAGAGAGCTGTAATTCATTCTGGAATCATTTTCTACCCTTATCAGCAGTGAACTGGAACAGGACCAGCAGCTACTCCGAGAAGATGCAATTGTGTAGTATTGAGTGGGTGTGGTTATGCTACACAGCCCCTGAAAGAGGAGAGGTGTGGAGTTCCTGAGCTTGTACATATTCATGAGAAAAAACAGCTGATCAGCTTTGAGAATGCCCCTGAACCAGAAACTTGAATGTAAGAGAGCCTGTAAGCCAGGTATGAGGCTTTTTAATGCATGAAAAGATAAACTCAATGCAAAGAAATAAGTGCATAATTTTTTATTTCTGCAGGGACTTTGTAAGAGGTGTGTATTGATTTTTCAGTCACAATAGTTTCCAAATATTTGCATTTCACCTCTATAAATATACATAAGAATGTTAAGGCCCCCTGTCCACGGGTGTGATTCCGCCAGCGGTAAATCGCCGGCGAATCACGCCGTCTGAAGCCTTCCATAGCGTTGCTATGGAAAGCGCCGGCCCCTGTCCACGAGCGGAGAATCATTGCGATTCTCCGCGGTCAGCCTGTCAGATAGGCTGACAGCGGAGATCCGTCTGCCGTCTCCTGCTCCCGGGGGCCCAAATCATCTGATATAGAAATAGGGACATGGCAGGATATTTGACATTCTAAAATGCATTTTTATATGGCACCGTACATTATCTAAACACTGTCACCACAATTTTATAAAAAGTTGTACAGATAGCATCATGTAATATGCATTAAAGGTATAGTCCCAGTATTATCACCTATCCACACGTGCCCCCCTGGTGGGATCCTCATCAATCATGAAAATCAGGCTCCTGTATCCTCCGTCCCTCTTTATTGCACTCCCCGCAGTGAGAAGGCGATAGAATGGAGTAGTGGCCAAGCATGTGCAATGCTACTCCATTCAACTCTATAGGACTACTAGAGATAGCTTTACTCTGCTTCTCTGGAAAGGTAGTCCGAAATTGGATTTTTATGAAACTGACAGCAGCTTAATTTTCTTTTTGACGTACTGCATAGTGGCTGAGAGTTTCACTTGAGAATTCCAGGAATCATGTTCATGGCCCATAAGTGATACTTGGAGGAACTGAAGATTAGAAAGAGCAATGAAAGTCAAGATGCATTCCAGACACAAAATCTTCCTCCAGTGGCTGTTGAAAATGCAGACAACCATAAAAACAGAAGAGTTTTTGAACCAGTGCCAGTAAACTACAAATGGGGTGCACAAAGGATAACGATCGTATTGGGAAAAGAATATGTGGCAAGTTAATAAAAAACTATATATCTTGAGGAATGTATACACATCAGTAGACGTGTACTATTCTGCACCATGAAAACTGATCTTGTGTGTCTTTAAAGGGGGTGTATTCTTATTTTTTTAAGTGACGGCATATTGCTAGCATATCCTGAAAATGAAGCAGCTGCAGCATTCATTCAGCATTGTGACCCTTTTCTTCTCAGCAGTACAAGGATCTGCAGCTAGCCCCATTCACTTGAATTGAGCAGAAACGCTGCAGGAAAGGACTGAAGGGGCGCAGCACTATATTAGCATTGCAGCCCCTTTATTCCAAGGATCACTGGGTGTTCCAGAGGTCGTTGATAACGTCATGCCATATTCTAGTCACTTTATGAATTCTTTAGAAATATACCAATCTGCACATTATTGCAATGGAATATAGAGTCTATTGTATCCACTTCTCTATCATCAACCTTGTCTGCATCTGCCATCTGCTTAGGAAACTATTTCTTTAGAGTTTAAGTGTTTCTAAAAAGATTAGCTACAGAACAAAGCAGCTTTACTGGTCAATAATAGAAAGAAAGGAAATGTGCTTTCATCTTACACAACCTCCTATTTTCAGCCTATCAATAAGTGACACGAGATCTTGTTTGCCTTATTCCTTGCATCAAAGTGTCTCTTCACATAAGGTATAACTGTACACAGGACTGCGTGTTAAAGGGGTTGTCCCACGCCGAAACGTTTTTGTTTTGTTTTTTCAATAGCCCCCTCGTTCGGCGCGAGACAAACCCGATGCAGGGGTTTAAAAAAAAAAACGGATAGTACTTACCCGAATCCCCGCGCTCCGGTGACTTCTTACTTACCTTGCGAAGATGGCCGCCGGGATCTTCACCCACGGTGGACTGCAGGTCTTCTCCCATGGTGCACCGTGGGCTCTGTGCGTTCCATTGCCGATTCCAGCCTCCTGATTGGCTGGAATCGGCACACGTGACGGGGCGGAGCTACGAGGATCAGCTCTCCAGCACGAGCGGCCCCATTCAGAAGGGAGAAGACCGGACTGCGCAAGCGCGTCTAATCGGGAGATTAGACGCTGAAATTAGACGGCACCATGGAGACAGGGACGCTAGCAACGGAGCAGGTAAGTGAATAACTTCTGTATGGCTCATAATTAATGCACGATGTATATTACAAAGTGCATTAATATGGCCATACAGAAGTGTATACCCCCACTTGCTTTCGCGGGACAACCCCTTTAAGCTTCTGATAGTTTGGCACTTTCTCTGATATGGACTTTCCATATATCGAAGCGTGGAAGTGTGAGACGAGCGCAAAGAATTAAAAGACTGTTTTTCTTTACGACGCATTTAGTATCCTTCCCTCTTTTGTATGTCAGGCCTTCTCTTAGAATAGATTTACTTCTTCACGTTTATTCAGTTTTCTGGTGTTTTGGGGTCCCATCACACTTGTATTGCACACCAGCACACAAGACTTATCGGCCCTTAGTTCAACTGTCAAGAGAGGCCATTTTCAGACGGCCATAAAGCAGCCACTATTACTACATCACGACCTGGACCTCCTGTAGTTCTACTGGACTGAACTTAGAGTAGATGTAAAGATGGATGATGTGGTAATAGCAGAGTGAGATGTTAGATTTAATAAAGGATTATCCTCACAGAACACAATATAATGGGCTATTGGTATCAGACTGCCAACACAGAGGAGAAAGGATTTTTTTCTACTTTATGACGAATTGGTATATACATTCAATGTTTTTGTTTTTTAAATCTTCCTCTGCACTAACTGCAGTTGGTGGTGTGCCACCAGTGTACGAGGCCGCTATGAGGCCCATGGCCAAATGGAGAGAGGGATGTGGAGGAGTTGTCGGGCTATGCACTGCCATGTAATGTCCAGACCGGCACGACTGAGTAATGAGAGTTTTGCATCTTGCCAGAGAAAGCCGTCACACGGGAGGGGGGGGCACTATTACTATGGGGGCATGGTGAGAGGGGCATTGGGAGTAGCTGCAGCATGGGGAGAGTATGTGGACACAAGTCATGACTGAAAGAAGCCAATCAGAGAAGGGCATCTGTGATTCCTGGAGGTAACTGCCCTGTGCTCACTATCACTGTGTAGATCTGGTATCTGACTACATTATTTGGTGTCCACATTTAGATACATACTAGAGCTGTATCTGAGCCTGTTATAAAAGTGGTCCTTAAAAAAGGTATGCAATATTAGATACACATACGTATACATGGGGACCCCGTGTGCTCTATGTATGCACCCGAATGTGCTTTAGGCCCTCTGCACACGGGCGGAAATTCTGCGGCAGGATTTCCCGCAGAATTTCCACCCCTGCCCGCCTGCATAGGATTGCATTACAAAACCCAATCCTATGCAGACTGCCGCGATTTGTCTGTGTGAAAATACACGCGGAAAACAAATCGCGGCATGCTCTATTTCTGTGCGGGTCTCGCAGAGGCCCGCACAGAAATGTCACTCCTGGCGCCCTGGCTCTGCTCTGCGCATGTGCCGGCTGGCCATCAGATTACACAGCTGGAGCCGCAGGAGCAGGGGAGAGCCGCACTGGTCCCTGCAGGGGCATGGGTCGGGTCCCGCAGCGAGATTTCTCGCAGGGGATCCGACCCGGCTGTCTGCAGGCAGCCTTAAGCATATAAAAGTTTGAACTTTATGAACTTGGGTCTTTTTTCAACCCACTATGTAACACTGTAGTTTTAGCTATGATGCAGGCAGGGTCTGTCTACAGGCACTCAATGCAGGAATAGAGGGTAACATCTTATTTCACGCTTCAGAATGTTACCAGTTGCCAAAAATGACCAATCCTCCAAAAAGTGCATGCAAAGATAGCATCTGAGCATGTTAATAAGTTGTTTTGTATGTGGTTTACTACATGTAATTGCCTTTTGTCCATCATGGATGTATATGCACCTTATTTTCCATGAAGCCATGTATTTCTCCATCATATAGACAGTGTGTGTCATGTGTATCAGCTGTTCCAAAGCAGACTGCAGGGCCTTCTGACCACTAATTACATTCCATTCTAGAGAGGTTCCCCTGCATGGGTGTCCGAATAATTGCAATTAAGAAAGGAATCTGGTAATTACAAAACTAAGCACCCTGCCAAGAATAATATCCTTCTAACTGAAGGTCTGACTGTGAAGGACTAATTCAGTTTGAAAGGGTAGAAACTGTTAAGTTACTGTATTGTTGCACAAAAAGCAATTAGCGAGAAGATTCGAATGTCTCCGTCTTTTCCTTCTAAACTTATAGGGTTTGACCACTTTATGGGCAATGTTACCCAATGCATAACCCACTTACTAATACAGATTTTGGAAAGGTTCTGCTGCATTTTCTTAATTTTTGAAGTAAATTAAATCCATTGCACAAGTCAGCAATCTAGTGCACAGTGCGCGTGTGGAGGAGTCCAAGTGCCAGGTATGGTCACACGCCTCTCCACTTGCATCCGTCTTACAGACTTCAGCCATGTGCCGCAGGACAACAGGCTTACCAAACAAGGGGGCATGGCTTCAGAAATTAAGAAAATGGCACAATTTCAAAAAAGGGATACATTCGTGAGATACATTCTACTTCAACATGCAATGGTTAACTTCACCCATAAAGTGGCTAACTCCTTTATGAACAGTTCACAAAATGTCCAGGGTTTTACACGATCACTAAATGTTAAGAAAAAGGTCTCACATTTAGGCCATATATGCACAAAGCCAATAGAGTTGTGCCAGAGAGTCTCGGACGCAACTCGCATCAGAAAGCACATACACTGTCCGTGTGCTGTCCAACGTGCAGGACCACGCATGTTATATGTACTATTCTCGTCCTAGAATTGGACAAGAATCAGCGAGTTTTCAAACTCAAGACTATCGGTCAGAAAGAAAAATTGCTCATATGAATTAACCAATTCAAATGACTGATTTCTTTTCCTGTGCTAGTTCAGTTCATTTTGGAATTAGGGCTCCAACCCACTTCCATTTTTTTTTCTTTTAAACGCTGCGATATCGGTCAATGGGACTTTCTAATGTTAAAAACGCATCGCAAGTTTGTGCCTTGCAATTTATGTTCGATGGGTTTTTAACTTTAGAAAGTCCTATTGACATTTGCGTTAAAAAAAAAACGCAAGTATGTGTGGGAGCCCTTAGACCAAACTTCCATGTGAAAATTGCCTGTATGCATACACCCTTACTAGGTAATTTATGACAGGTTTTGATAACTATGCTGTACAAAATGTTGTGGTAAAACAGTGCAGCTTTTCTTTTCACATGCCAAAATACTAAATTTTACAAGTGATGTGAAAAGTAGGCATGGTTTTCAAAGATGATAGTTTATACCAGATGATACAGGATAAAAGGCAAATCTTGGGGCAAATTTTGTTACTGTGAGGCAAAAGTGCATCTAGTTTATTAAGAGGCATGCGCCTTTAAATAAAGTTGCCACAAATCACTCCAAGTGCCTTCTGTACTTAAGCAGGTATAAAAAAAAGTTGGTGTTTTAATTACTGTGGACTATTGCCTTTGGATACAGATTATATCACGGTTTTGTTTGCTGATTCAGTATGCGTCGGAGCAGATCTTTAAATAGCGTTGTGAAACAGAAAAGGGAAAATACAGAATACTGCATTTCTTTAACAATTCTAGTTACTCAAAATGTTGAAGAAATAAGTCAGCATGCAGTCCGCCATTACCCAATATTTAGAAAACAAGCTCTTCATAGCAGGGATGTGGAGTATGTAAGACAAACCTGTGACTCCTCGATTTTCCCAGACTCCTTCATATTCGACTTATGCTTAAGTGATAAATTTACTGTATTAAAGTGGTAACATCCGTTCTATCATAATGGTGATGAACAGCCGATCACGCTCCAGCCTACAATCCACATCCTAGATATAAGGGTTTTTGATAAATAGGGGGCTTAGATGAATAGGACATTTCAAACTGACTCCCGAGGCCCATTTCCTAGCAAACACATGAAAGCATTATAAAGTTTATGATAAAATTAGAGATTCCTCAATGAAATTTTTAAAATTCAGCCTTGTGCTCAAATAATGAAAGGTAGAGTTTATCCTGCTAGTCGAGTGTCCAACTCCCTGCTTTTTTTAGTTTTAGCTGCTTTGCTCTGCTTGTATAATGCACCGCTACAGAGCCATTTTGCTTAAGGCCCATTTAGACACAACGATTATCGCTCAAAAGAGGTCTTTTGCACGACATTTGAGTGATAATCATTGTGTGCATTTACAGTGCAAGGTGATCACTCAAGCATTGAGCGGGGGATGCAGAAGACAAGCGGGGCTGCTTGTCTTCTGCATTCAGCTGTTCTCTGCTCGGAGCGCCCGGCTGTTATACAGTTGAGCGTTCCAAGCGGGGTATGAAGAACAGAGCTGGACTGCTGTGTTCTTCATACCCTGCCTGTGTACAGGGAGCGGGATACAGCTGAAACAATAGTATAGTGTGAATTCCTGATAAGGCTCATTGTTGTCTTTCAGCACGCTTCAACATTTTGAGTAACTAGAATTGTTAAAGAAAGGCGGCTTTCGAGCGATAAAAGTTGTGTCTAAATGGGCCTTTAGGAGTCTGATGTTTTGGTAAGATGACATTGCCTCCATCCTTTTTCCTATGTCACTTGTTAGAATGGCCCAAATATTTCAAACTATTGACAGATGTTGTATTAATAGATCTGCACAATGAGGAGACTGACTGGTACCCACTACTTTTAATTAGGTAATTTGGAAAAGGGGGTAATGGACACAGGATAGACTTGGAACTTATAAAAAAAATATATATATATTTTTTTTTAATTTAAAATTAGTTAAATGTGAACTTTTAACTGTTCATGCCTTTCTATTAGCTCAAGTAATCTTAAAGCTCAACAACCCCTTTTCTGTAATTTAGCCAACCATGGCGAATAGTTGATCACCAGCTGTACAGCTACAGTGACTTATGTTGATAAAGTCATATAATTAGGGAAAATGTAGCCGCCATACACTCTTCCTTAAGTCACTGCTGAAACGGCAAGCAGAGCATTACAGACCGGCCATTCAAAAATATGCCCAATCATGTAATACATAAAAGGGCTGGGACTTTAAGATCTGTGCAACCTGATGTTTGATGTCATATGGCCTTTAATGAGTAAATGTGCATGTTCCACAATTGCTGCAAATTTTCCAGACAGAAACTCCACCGCAGATTACAGAATCAACACGTGGAGGAGCTTAAATATTATCCACATGGTGCAAAGTTTTTCCACACAGAAATTGACCTGTGGGGCAGATTTTAGGATCTACAGAACTATACTGTACTGGGAATTTCACAGCAGGTTTCACCCTTTTCAGTGTACTGGGATGAAATGCATAGAAAAATCTGCATGTTATACATGGAAATTTGTGGCCGTTTGCTGTGACTTTAAAACTAAATATGCTGCTGGATTTGCGATGGAAAAAAAAACACCCCATGTGACCTACCCCAACATGAAAAGGGAAAAGAATGATACAAATCCAAAGTGAACAAGACCAGATTGAAAAAATAAAACAACCCAGTGCACGAAATATGGCTTAAATGTCATTAGATCTTCGATTAGCATCATTGCTGGAGAGCAGCCCCTGAAGCTGCTCCATTATATCAACTCTTCCCCTTTAAGACTGGAAGAATCAGGACCTGCTTCCTTTCCTTCACCCTCATAATGCTGCTGCCAGAAATAACTTAAGTAAAAATGATTAACAATTGAGCCACAGAAAGCTCATCAGTTACTAAATGATAAATTACCACAATCCAACTACACAACATTAAAACATACAATAAACACAGGCAAATAAATACATTAAACACTTACAAAGTGCACAACTTCACCTCCCACCCTTGAAATACATCAAGTGCACAGTAAGAAAAGTCTACAGCAAGAAATTACATCTACAACACAGCAGTCAAACCTTAGGAGCTAATAACACAAGAAATAAAACTGCTGTTATGATTGAAAGACGTATTAAAGATGCTTATCACTTATTTTTAGTGTTGTCGGCCAAAAATAGTTCTCCATTGTTGCTTGCAATCCAAAGTTTATGCGGGAGGGTAAATCTCCAGCAGTAAACCAATAAACATTTTTCCTCCAGGGAGCAAAAGCAGTACCAACGTGCAATGTTACACAAAGTTTAAATTAAACAATCATATGAGGTTTAATACAGAGGTGAACATGTAAATGTCAGAGTGCCAACAGATTAAAGAGCTTGTCTCCCAATAGGTTCTATCTGCAATGCAGACACCACAGCCCAGTCCTGAAATTAGTGGTAGCAGGTGACCGCACAAGTCCACCACCATTCACTTCACTTCAATAGGGCCACCGGAGATAGTCTACCTGGCTATCTCCAGAGGTCTCCTTGAAGTGAATGGAGCGAGAGGAGAGCAAGAGCAAAAAGAGCAGAGAGAGAGACAGATATGTTTATTATATGCACATTATATACTTATCTGTGTGCGCAGGTGTTACAAAGAGGAGATCCATAAACGTTACAAGAAGACTTTATTTAAAATGATATATTAGCATGCAACTAAAACACTGACCGACGACTAGATAGCTAAGGAAATTGTAAAAGAACAACGGAAGGCAAGCATTTTTATTTTGCATTGTCAAACCTCTGATCATCATTGTCTAGATTAGCACGCCTGTGCACGTTTATGTACAAAGGTGTGCCAGCTGCAAATATACCAGTGTGCCTTCACTGCACTTATGTGTCTCTGGTATTCTGTGATTGGATATTGGAAAGATTGACAGCATTTTCCAACTTCTTTCAAATATTCTTCCTTGATAAAACCAAAGAACCCCAACCCTTGTATAGAAGCCTCTATAACTGCTCCATCCTTACAAATAAGAATTGAGATGCTATAGCTATTTAATTGCACTATGCTGCAAGAAGCACCTGTCTACAATGGAAACCCATGAACAAATATAATTCCCTGTAGTGCCTTGGAGTTCATTGGGGAATTATAGAATGTCACTGTAAGATGTCCCTCAGATTATTTCCTAAAAATGTTGACGGGCTCAAGTTGTTTCTCCTACAAGCAACCTTGCCCTCTAGTTGTTAGGATAAGGCCTTATAGTTCTTTATTCCTCAGTGACCAAGGCAACCCTGCCTAAAATTAGGAATACAAGATAACTTCATGGCATTTGAGCTAGATACGGGAAATGCCCTATTCCCAGCAGCAGGAATGTAGCTTAAGAGGTGTCTGAGGGGGGCCAAAAATCCTTTCATATTAGAAAACATCTGTATTATACATTACATATGGTAAAGTTGAGGCCATATTGCAGATTTTGCATTAGGTCCCAGGAGCTTCAAGTTATGTGCCTGCCCAGCAGAAAAATGGAAGCACATGCATAGTAAATGGGAAACAAAGAAAGGTGAAGGCGTATTGCAGCTCAGCTTCTGTTGAATTCAATAGAAGCTGCGCCTGCAATATCAACCCAAACTGCTGTGCTATGGTCAGCAATTTGTTTCCTCCGCTGACCATAGCAACAGCGGCACTGGGAACAAGGTGATCATCGGGAATCCAAACAGTGGGCCCTCACCAATTATCAATTGATGAGCGGTTAGTCATCCATAGAAAAGGTTAGGTCTTGGAATACCCCTTTAATGTGCTCACTCAACTATTCTTAGGCCGCCTGCACACGGGCGGAAATCCCGCGGCGGGATTTTCGCCACTGAAAGCCTGCATAGGAGTGCATTACAATACACACTCCTATGCAGACGGCCGCGGTTTGGCCGCGTGAAATGTTGTGCGGCAAACAAACCGCGGCATGTCCTATTTCTGTGCGGGACTCGCAGAGCCTTGCACAGAAACGTCACTCACCCGGCTGCCGGCTGCGGTCTGCGCATGAGCCGGCTGCCCGGCAGCCGGCACATGAAAGAGCCGGAGCCGCCAAGCGCGGGTGAATACGCGCCCGTCCCTGCAGGCGCTGGGGTCGGGTCCCGCGGCGAGAATTCTTGCCGCTGGATCCGACCCGCCCGTCTGCAGGCGGCCTTATTTTTCCAACTTACCACAACAGTAACAGTGGGAACCTTAGTGAAACTGCAGCCAGGCAGCCCAATTTATTGGATCAGTGCAGGTCCAAGTCAGAAACCTCACAAACACAACTTACGGTAGAGAGTCAATATGTGAAAAGCATGCGTAAAGCTCCTTTAATAAATGCCATGATGTGTACATACACAAAAAGCAACAGCCAATAGTTAGCAAATGCAAAGAAAAAAAACCCCAACTTTTTTAGTATATTTTTTATTGCATGATGTAAAGTAGCATTAAACATGAAAAACATACTTGCAACTCTAAAATGCTAAAGCTGGATAATGGAATTGCTTTTCTTAGACTTTTAAACGGAAGATGCGACTGCTGAAAATTGGATTTTTAATGCAGGTCACCTTTGAGTAAAAGTAAGGAATTTGAGCAGACAGTAATGGCAGCACAGCAGGCCTATGATAACATCAGAAAAATCACAAGTGTGCTCCTATGCTGGGAAGCCGCAAGCCTGGTAAGAATTAATAATGCAGGACCATAATTGAGCAAATGTGTTGATCTCGTTGCCTGAGCCTAATTCACCGTTACAGAAGTGTGGGAATAAGTGTCTGGAGCACAGTGTGGTTTAATGTGATGTACAGCAACATTATGTTGGAGATGACTGAAGTGGATAAAGTGGGATCGGATTGAAATATTCTTATCTGAATACCTCTTGTAGGTGTCAACAGGAGGGTAATTTGATGCTGCGCTAAGTCCAGAACAGTAAGTATCACACTTCTCGAGTTAATCAGAACACATTAAATAAGACACAATGGGGCATAGGCCGTTACTTAACCTGCCCTGATCGCACCCCAGGACAAAGGAAAATAGGAGAACTGTGAGCATTGCAAGTTTGGGTATATGGACACATTCCGGCTGCAGAATCGACCACGGAATCCAGCCCTGACCGTGGCCGGTGACCCTGCATACCAGTCATTTTCCGACTTCTCTGTACTGCGGATGGTTCACCCGACTTACTGTCAGACATGCACAGCACAGAAAATTTTTTTTTTTTTAAACTCCTGCTTTTCCCGCGCCATCACCTAGCATTCCGACCTTTCCGTACTGTCAATTGTGGAACGGCCGCAGATTGGACGGCTTCCATTGACTTCAATGGAAGCCATCCGTGCAAAAACGGAGCATGCCGCAATTTTTCATCTGTGAGCAGAAACCGAAATAAGTTTCCGCTTGTGTGCATGAAGAATCATTTTTTCTTCCTTCTTTTCCTCCAAGATGGCCGCTGGGATCTTCACCCACGATGCACCGCGGGTCTTCTCCCATGGTGCACCGTGGGCTCTGTGCGGTCCATTGCCGATTCTAGCCTCCTGATTGGCTGGAATCGGCACACGTAATGGGCGGAGCTACGCGATGACGCGTAGAAGGGGGCGGAGTCAGAACGCCGCTCGTGCCCGGACCGACCAGAAGGGAGAAGACCCTTCTGCGCAAGCGTGTCTAATCGGGCGATTAGACGCTGAAATTAGACGGCACCATGGAGACGGGGACGCCAGCGCAGGGAAGGTGAGTATATAACTTCGGTATGGCTCATATTTAATGCACGATGTATATTACAAAGTGCATTAATATGGCCATACAGAAGTGTATAACCCCACTTGCTTTCGCGGGACAACCCCTTTAAGTCCAATTTTCACTTTACAAGCAATACATAAACACCGGTCATTTAGAGGACTTCCACCCAAAATGTAAGAATGAACATGGGAAGTCACAAGATGGAGAATATCTTACAATTAGTGGGTTTAGCTCACAGACAGAGGTCCCATTCACATATCAGTATTCCGCTCAGTATTCCTAAATCAAAATCCAAAATTGTGTCCAGAATACAGAAGAGATGCAATCATTCCCATTACACTTTTTCTCAGTAGGTTCCACTTCTGGTTTTGACTAAAATACTGATGGAAAATGCTGAACAAAATACATCCGTATGAGCGGAGCCTTCTTAACTGGCCATACACATTTGATAAAAGTTGACAAAACTGTTGACTTAAAGGAATTAAGCAAGTTCTATTCCAACATAATTCCTTGCTCTGTGGACGATCCCCCGTTGCCAGAGGGATCTGGCAGTAGCTTATTCCAATTAGATAAATCTCCATGCCGGGCCAAGCAGAAGATGCTGCTCTATACCAGAGTTCAGTGTAATAGTTGTTGGCGGAACGAGCAATCAGTTGACGGCTACTGAAAGTCTACAGCTAGATTTGGTTGCAGTAGC
>NC_089839.1:131124429-131156929 GCF_035609145.1 Eleutherodactylus coqui | reverse complement strand
CAGTATATACATATTGGGTAGATTCTCGCCAATATACAAATCGTTTCCCTAAGCTTTGTGGTTTCTGAGAAAATAACTATCTTATGTATTGTGGATTTTCATGCTTAGAATTTAATATTGAAACTGCGACCACTTTAACTTTTCCTATTTAGGACAAAGAATGCTCGTGCCAAATTTCACGTTTGTGCAGTACAGATGTGTGTCAGTTACGTTACATAGGGGGGTCACTTACTTTTGCATTTAGAATTGAATAATCAAGTTACGACCCCTTTACTTTTCCTATTTTCCTATAGAATAGTCATGTCAAATTTCAGGTTTGTACGACACCGTAAAGTTAGAGAATTAGTGGCGAGCCAGTTAGTCAGTGCCTTATATCAGTATGGGAGGGCTTCCACCTTTATAAATGTAGATTATGTATAGAAAGGTGCCAATTACTGTATAAGGATAATCGTGATGATTGTATCGATGTTTACAGTAACTTGCCCTACATGTTAATTACTTCTATAGCAATTTCATTTCTTGTAAGAAAGGACTAAGATCATGATATTATTCAAGAGTGGTGGAATCCACTTATTCCAATAATATGTCACAGCAATCACAATAAAACACAACGTTCAGCGCTGTCCCTGAACAAGCAGTGTCACTCTTCATACTTGCGTTCATCTCTTTGCTACATTGATATGCTCTTCAAATCAAATAACATCTTGCAAAATCATCTCTATTAAAGAAAATGTGAATTTTATTGAAACATTCAATATCAAATAAGCAAGGAGATTTTTGTGTATTGGAAACAATTTTGAAAACATTTTCCATTTTTTATTCAACTGATGGGGGAAAAAAACTCATTTTTAATTCATCCTTTCGTTCAGCTTAACCTCTCTTCTCAGCAATTAAAGCACTCTGCACATCCCTCATCTATCACACAGCCAGCTAAATAATGCATTGCGTCCTCCGTTCATCTTTTATCATCCCAAATGACAGGTATTAGCATATCTCCCCAGTCAATTATAGTGCAGCAGAATAATCACAGCATAATTGGGCGAAAGCCACTCTAATCACCAACCCGGCAAACTTGTAGGATAAAACCAGAGTGGCAGTTCAGACAGGTCTTGCTCTTGTCCGTGACTTCAGCCAGTATTGCCTGGCAGTCCTCCATGTCTATAGCCTACCAGGTTATAATCATTTCCTTTATGTCATGCACACATTTTCACAAGTGCATCTGTACGAATCAATTGGAATATTATATAATGTTAACTGATGCAGTTATAGTTCCCACTGCTTATATGCCTGCATCCAGTAAATGGCAGATATTTGACCATGCCAGGAAATAGAGGTGGTCAGCAACTAACTAAAACAATACTGCCATTAATAGAAATATATGAAGATTGTCATCAGGACCAAAAACTACTTGAACCTTTTGCCTTCCCTCAAATGTCCATAATAATAGAGCCACATTTTAGCCTCCATATTACATCTCAAGACTGGAAGACACCTTATTTGTTCTAGAAGGGGGTAATGCACATCTATATTTATAATCAGATATTTAAATTCCATTTTGCTTTCTTTTTCCTAATAGTGAATTTGAGCCTTAGACTGCGTCCATACACCAAATGAAACGTGCTTTGTAAATCCTGCCTTTAGAAGAGCGAGATCACAAGTGAATTAAGAACATAAATAAGTAAGAGATTTCTCTGTCAACAGGTTTCCTTCTTTATGTGTTTTGATTCCAGGAACGGATTTGTCTCCAAATTTGTTGCAGTGTTCGGGGAACAGTGTCATATCCCATCCAGGTCTAAAGGGTATAGCTGCAGTAATCAAACTGTGCTGAGATTTTATTTTATGGCCGTGCTGAACGTATAAACCTTATTCAGCCAAACTAAAGATCTAATTTATTCAGGGGATTCTGAGAACTACCATATAAATCCTCCAAGCTGTTTTGATTTATATTTTCTTGTGAAGTCCCTGAGCTTGACAAAGTACACTTGGCACGAGTCCTACACGCTATAGTATATAGCAGAGCAAAGATCTCAGACAGGCAGTTCAGCTATATTGTTCTCAAGGATCGAAAAAGTTACACTGTCTCTGCTTACTTAGAGTATTAAAGATATTACTGCTCCCCGCTGAGTAATAACCAGCTATTTACAAGAATGTCCTTCTATAATTTATACACGCTATAAAGCCGTGCACAAAACTTACCAGCATTTAAGGCAGGTCCAACTCTATGCCAATAGTGCGCGTGATGGCGAGTCGCACAGTTCCGGGATTAAAGGGTCATTTTGTGTAAAAAAAATAAATACTAATTTGATATATAGTGTGTATGTGTAAATATATTATGAAAAATGATAATTAACACCACCCTTGTCAACACCAAAACACTTGTCCATTAAAGGGGTTGTCCCGCGGCAGCAAGTGGGTCTATACACTTCTGTATGGCCATAATAATGCACTTTGTAATGTACATTGTGCATTAATTATGAGCCATACAGAAGTTATAAAAAGTTTTTCGCTTACCTGCTCCGCTGCTGGCGTCCTCGTCTCCATGGAGCCCGCCTAATTTTCGCCATCTAAAATGGTCGAATGGCCAAATTAGACGCGCTTGCGCAGTCCGGGTCTTCTGCTTTCTTCAATGGGGCTCCGTGTAGCTCCGCCCCGTCACGTGCCGATTCCAGCCAATCAGGAGGCTGGAATCGGCAATGGACCGCACAGAAGAGCTGCGGTCCACGGAGGAAGAGGATCCCGGCGGCCATCTTCAGCAGGTAAGTATAGAAGTCACCGGAGCGCGGGGATTAAGGTAAGCGCTGAGCGGTTTTTTTTTACGTCCCTGCATCGGGGTTGTCTCGCGCCGAACGGGGGGGGGGGGGGGGGGGGTTGAAGAAAAAAAAAACCCGTTTCGGCGCGGGACAACCCCTTTAAGTTTCCTTTTTTGGCAATAGATGCATATAAAAATAAAACTCTTTGTAAACAGTCTGTTTAAAATGGTATAGTTATACAGCTCTATGTGTCATTATCTTTCTGCACCCCCCTCTGAGGGCAGTATAAGATCGTGTCTGTCACACTGATTATAGTGATATGTCTGCTGTGTGTATGCATGCAGTAGTTTGGGAGAAACTTGCCTTTTATCAGTAGCAGCACATGCATAAACTACCTAAAAGTAGTCCTAGATATTCATGAGCTGCAGCCTAGCCACACTCACCCCACCCTCTAGCCACTGATTGACAGCTCCCTGCCTATTAAAGTGAATAGAGAGAGAGCTCTGCCAACAATTAGCTGGGGGGTGGATGGGTGTGGCTAGCCTTCAGCTCATGAATATGTAGGACTAGTTCTGTGTCTGCCTGCTACTCACAGAATGCAAGTTTCCCCTTAACTACTGCACAAATCCACACAGCAGAGTAACAGGCACTAGCTTACGTACCGTATCGTAAGCTCAGTGACGGCTACAAGAACATGGTGAGAGTTACTTTAAGCTCTTGTGCACCAGCCCCTTCCCCTCCGTGTTGCTTGTACCGTCTGGTTTGTAGAGTGTTGTGGAATATATTGGTGCTATATTGGAGCCGTGCGCGAGTGTACAAAAAGGAGTTTCCACAAGTGAGGGGCAATTACACGGGTGACTGCAGTATTGGTCTGAGGAACCAACTGATACCACACTTGTAAGCCTAATATTTTTTTTTTGCAAATGTAATGCATTCTGTGAGAAAAACGTATATCGTTTTACACACAAACACGCATGTAAAAACCGCATGTTCCAATAGTAAAAAATAAAAATAAAAAAAAAGACAATTGCATCTCACTCCCTTAATTCCCACATTTACATGCGAGTGCGATGCGATTGTTTTGCTCCCATCAGGAAGAATGGGCAATTCTTTAACATAAAATAGGACATGCTGCAATTTTTCTATCTCATGTCAAACACCGCCAGAGATATCACACCCATATAAATTAAGGAATTTAATATATTGGGTTCTTTACACGTGTGATTCCTGTGCATCTCGCGACACACAGAAATCGCACATGAAACTTCCCATATGAATGTGCTGTAAGGTGTCAGCAATATATTTTACACTGCACTGGATACATTGTAACTTATGGAGAGTCATACTAAAAAAATGGGGAAAATGATCAAAGGAAAAAGGTTTTATTTGAAACCTAAATTTCCCACGTGTTGCACAATCCAGGGAGCATCTGCTGGTACAGGGGTTACAGGAGTTATCCCAAGAAAATACATTTAGACTTAAATTCAGCATTATAAAAAAATGTTTATATCCCCAAATATTCCAGGACTAATATTAGAATAGCGCCACCTATTGATTCTAATGGAGAGCCCGCGTCCATCCACCTCAGTAAGGGCCCTCCTACACAAAACTCAAAAATCGCTGGATCATGCAAATTTGAATAATCAGTGTAAACATGGCGAACAATTGAACGAGGAATGACAATTTGTTGGCTTATTTTATGCAGTTATATAAATCACCGTTCGCAGCTTGTTACGTGTAAACAGCGCACATGTAATTCAGTGGTACAGTCAATGTGAATGACTGAACAAACATTTTATATGCCTGTATAAATGGGCTGCAAGAGCGAACAATCCAGTGAATTCTATCAAGAACAAGGAGGCTGAATGTTCCACAGTGGACAAACCTGGTGAGGCACGGGTCTACACACTGCAGCAGAGAAGCAGGTAGAGCAATTACGGAGCTGGACACAGAATAGAGACAGCAGGTGGCGCTATTCTATCATTAGTCCTGGAATATCTGGGGATAGAAACTTTTTTAGTAAGTGTAAAAACAGAAAGTGTTAAGAATTATAGGCTGCATTGACTATAATCTGTATTTTTCATGGAACATAATGTACATGTAAAATAATGTAAAACTGTTTTCAATCCATAAACAAATGGCATTCATTCTGCAGACTACGAGAAAAAAAAAATCTAACTATGTAAACTGAAATGTCCAAGTGGTGACCAGCAGCAGGAGAAAAAGGAAATAACCGCAAATGAACTTTGATATCCGAAGAGAATTTTTCTGCTGCAAAAATACAAGGCGTCCCACCCAACGCAGCAAGACTTAGTAATGTTACAGCTGACATTGAGAACAAGCAAGGGCGCTCGAGAGCTGCAGTCTAAAGTGGACCTTCACACTTGCTGGTTTCCATGCCAAAACCCCTAGAGATACCCACCAGTCAATGCCAAAACCCAAGGCTCCCATCAAACCTAAAGCTCATTTATCAAAATTCTGTTCATGTGAGAAGGCGGACGGCGAGGACGGAGCACAACCTTCATTAGATATGCTGAACATAGACTGCTGACACAGAGCACAACTCATTGCATAAGATCAGGACGTGATCTCTTTCCAGGGGAGCAGGGAGCGACACTAACAGACCAAAGAGTGGAAATTACAGAATTCTGAATATATCATGTAAGCAAAATAAAACTAGAAAAGCTAAAAAGTATGAGCTTACATTTGATCAATTTGTGCCAGTTTACATATATAGCAATTCCCTCATAGGTCGCCTGCAGACGAGCGAGTCGGATCCGGCGGCGAGAATTCTCGCCGCGGGACCCGACACGAGCGCCTGCAGAGACGAGCGCGTACTCACCCGCGCCTGGCGGCCCCGGCTCTTTCATGTGCCGGCTGCCGGGCAGCTGGCGCATGCGCAGACCGGAGCCGGCGGCCAGGTGAGTGACGTATCTGTGCGAGGCTCTGCGAGCCCCGCACAAAAATAGGACATGCCGCCGTTTGTTTGCCGTGCGACATTTCGCGCGGCCAAACCGCAGCCGTCTGCATAGGAGTGCGTATTGTAATGCACTCCTATGCAGGCTTTGAGCGGCGGAAATCCCGTGGGAAATCCTGCCGCGGGATTTCCGCCCATGTGCAGGCGGACATATTTTTATTTTTTTTCCGTATAGGGATTCCTTTGCATAAGCAGAAGGGTCCAACGACAGACTATAAATACAGTCATGTGTGCAACAATTAATCTTCATTCCTTTTTATAATACACATTTTTGTCAAAAACACTCCTGCTCTGGAAGTTGTCATTTTGCTGCAAAATTTGGCATGCAGTTTCATCTCAGGTAGCTATGTAAATGATTAGAGTTGTGGCGTGAGGAGATGAATGATCTTGTCACCTGACACCCTAAAAGTGGTTCCCCCTTGGCCTACAAAAGGCTCTCAGAGGTTCCTTGTGTGTAGTGACCTCTTTTTCCACTTGTGTGGAGCTCGTTGACCACTAGACATTTCTATGACACTGCAAAGAGATTTCATCCCGTTACCAGAGTTTTAGAGGGGGAGCACTGATGACAGCCTTGTCCATGTCTGAAAGACCTCGGGGTGAGCACCTCAATCCTGCCTTTGTTGTGGAGCAGTGTAATGGTCTGGGTTTCATCGCAGTCTGTCACCCCTAGTAGTGGTACGAGGGACAATAACCGCTCAGCGATATGTTCTAGACATCCTGCAGCCTCATGGCAGCTTCCACGAGGCAGCAGGATAATGCTCAGCTGCACACACAAGGGGGTAACAGGAATGTCCCCACAACATTGTCTGCCAGATTTTTCGCCAATAGAACATGTATGGAACTATATTTTATATAACACACACACACACAACTAGGTGAGGAATTGGGTTTTGACAATGAGTGTAAATCACTCACTATCCGGTTGGGTTCTCACAGGGCGGAATCCTGCCAGAAATCTTGCGGTTTTGCCACAGCGAAAAAACGCGAGATTTCCGGCGGGAAATCTTTGCCGCGGGTTTTGTTACGGCTGGTGCTCCCATAAAGAGCACAGCTGCAACAGAAAAAAAAAAAAAGACATGCGGCGGGCGGGGAATCCATGCCGCAACGCCAGCTTTGCTGCGACAGATTGGCCATCCCATGTGGACGAGATTTTTGACAAATCTTGTCCACATGGCCGGTTAATAACCTGGGATTAGCAGCCGCAGTCAGATTTACTGCAGTGAAGTTCCCGACCGATTTTCCGCAGCAAATCCTGTGTGAACCCAGCCTAAACGTGCAAGCAGGGACAGTGCAGCATTTGGTGCAGCATCGGTGACGCGTCGTCAAGAAATCTGCCAGCTTACCACTTGTCTAGTCGATGCTTATTGCACCAAATGTTGTTCTTGTTTGTACACGTCTGCAGAGTATTAATTATATAAAGAAATGAAGATTTGTTGGCATGTTTTGTGTTTTATTGGATAATACTTTTGGGGTTTGTCAGAGACATCTGTACTTGGATTATATAGCGGTATTGGTAGATTGTTGGTCATTACTTTATGAAGCATATTAAGCGAATTTGAATCCCCAGAAGCTTTTCAAGCTTATCAGAATGAGGTGAAGGGAATTACTTCTGCAGTAAGACTGCATAAGAGAATGAATGTTAACCAATATATTCGTGTAGGTTCACAAAGAGCAAGAAGAGAATCGTATGATGTAAACAATGACAAGCCTCTTTATAAGGGGTTAACTTAGCAAGGCAATGGGAGCCTGTGCCGTGGCAATGAGAACACTTGACATGTCACATCCAACTGTTCTCTACTGTGTATAAGGAAACACAAGGCAACCTTTCATATCACAGAGCCGCTTATTTGCTAGATTCATCAAGATAATTAAAATTTACTCCAAACTTCAAAGCATTTCTCCAGCCTGTCATATCAGGTTAGCTGCCGTCTACACAGAGAGAGTCTGTTGGCCTTTTAGTGCAATCAACATTTTGCCTCCATAAATTAAGGACAAGGTAAAAATACAAATTAGTAACGGAAAAAACTAAACAGCGGCATCAAGGTGCTTCTGCTTGCTGGAGTCAACAGCAAGCATTCCAATAATTGTGTGATGTTAGAAGATAAATATATATGTTAGCAGCCTCGGAGCTGTAATGAACTGAAGCTTTTGTAAAGCTTGACACAATTGTTCTGTTCAATATCATGATATGTTTCAGCTTCCATTTCATTTACAAATAGTGGGTTACAAGCCATGTGCTGCTCCGAGGGCACTAAAAACACACAAAAACAATAAAGCTGAGCCTGGCAGTCGAAGAGTGCGTTCGCCTTTATGCACCATATTGCAGATGTAACCTATAGAAACAGCTCATTAACTTTCGAAGGATATATTCAAACAATGTTTTGCCAAGAATGTTTTTCCCCCCCCAAGAATTGCAGCAATTTTGCATTTTACCTTAAACATATTACATTCGTTATCATGTACCGATTCCCATTTGCAGCCTGCTATCGTCCAGAGCTTCATTCAAAATTCTAGTGATTCTTACTGGAAACAGATCACTAATACCTTAGCATAAAGACTACACTTCCCACAATGCAAATCAGCAGAGCAAACGCTGTGCACATATGTAGGCCGCAATGAATTTCAGCTCTGAAGCCAGCAGAATTGTCAATGTAGCTCGGCACTGTAATAGTATGGTCACTTGTTGTGGATTTTCTGCAGCAATTTATATTACTAGCAGTGTGAAGGAGATTTAAAAAAATCCTCAGCATAAATTGACCTGTGGTGCGTATTTTACAGCTGCAGCATGTCTATTTATGCCGCGAATTTTCAAAGCAGATTTCACCCCTTCAAATGAGAGGGGTAAAATAAGCAACAAAATCTGTATAACAAATCCAAAAGAAAATTGCCACAAATCCACAACAAAATCCGCAGCAGATTTCGGTAATCAGTATCCAAGCTCACAGCAAAATTTGTGTCATCTTAGTATTTTTTTGAACACTAGTGACATCCGTCCCACGGTTCATACAGCACATATTTCCAAATCTGCATCATAAAAAGAAAAGGAGGAAAAAAAATGACCAGTCAGTCCTCAATACAATTTGCCCAGGGAAACCGTGCCCGGCTGCAGAACGCAGATCAGCTACAGTGACTGGGGCTAAACTCACATGCAGGTTGGCCTGAAAATTAACCTCCGAGTTTGACCGTGGATTAAAGTGTCAGATCTATGTTGGAAAAATCAGGTTGTGTGAACAAGGCCTTACGGTAAATACATACGCGGCAAACATGTTGCAGAAACATTCCACTCATTCATCTGAATAGAGCTTGTGTATACCGCAGAAACCAGAAATCCCCATCGCATGTAGAGGATGGACTGTCAGTCACAGAAAGGTCTGTAATAAATCTGCTGCGTGTGAATAAACCCGTATCAAGTTGTAACTGTGAATGAGAACAAGTCATGAGAGATTCACACATTGTATATAAGTAGAACTGTAAAATGCTGGAGAGGTTACAAAGTTGGGATGTACACTTGTCGTTTAAGGGGTTAATATAGCTTCGTCTGAAGCTCTTAGAGCAGAACAAACCTGACTGCGCTGTCCTTGTAGGCGTTGAGCGGTTCTTGGAGACCATATTTAGTTGTTGTATTCTAGAGTACATCAAGTATTCAGTCATCACTACTTCATGATTTCTTACTTTTAGACTGGCTTCACAAGGGGGTCTTTGCACACACAATGCGCAGAGAATTAGATCCATTGATTTCAATGGGTTCATTCACATTTCTGTATTTCACATGTGTATAGAATGTGCTGTAATTTTTTTTTTCTTGAGTATTTGCACATTAAATGTCCCCAAGGAAGCCAAAGGGGAGTGTGCAAGTAGATGTGTGAAACATTATTCTGCTGGAAACACACATCTGGAAATAATTGGTCCGTTCAAAAATCGGTGTGTCGGTTTTCTGCTCACCAATGAGCATGCCTTGCAGTCACAAAAAGTACAGTAAAATATGCCAATGTGCATGCAAAAATGCATTGTTCATTTCACAAATATGCAGCCATCAGCCACGCGCAAATACGCTTACACCCATGTGAAGACGGATGACCCCAGAGGCTCGCCGTTTGTCATGCGCAGTACTATTTCACTGTAGGGAACCACAGAAAAATAGAATAAAATATAACTTTTATTAATTAAGATAAAAAAGCAAAAGAAAAACAATATAGTGCGATATAAGGTGATGAGATAAAACTATGCTCGAATAGTAATAAAGAAGAAGTCTCTTTGATTTTATCAATTATTTTCATAGGCCAAGATAATTCCTTGAGGGGAAAAATCTTTATACCCTCTTGCAATATCCGTAAGGTACTGAGTAGTTAGAATTAGTTGTTATTTTCTATTACTCGTTCTCCCCCCTCTATAAAGTAGAGGATATCAGTATATTCCCCTATCGGAGGTTCTTATGTATTCTCACATAGAGAGAAAGGGAATAGTAACGTATATCTATGATGTTCTAGTCACAGAGGAGATTATTAACCAGAACCCTGTATTCCCGCCATACACAGGGCTACGTATTTCTCTAGATATATAATAGAGTGCTGGAATCTTATCTCGGACTTGAGCACGGTGAGTATATCACCAAGCTCAGAAGTATATCGAAGTCATACGCAGATTGCTTATATATGTCCACAATCGTCAAGGGGTAGATGTACATCCCAAGTACAAGTGTTGTGTTTAACTTAAGGATAGTGGATAAAGTGAGTCATGCAAGGTATGCCCCACACATTGGGGAATAACCTATTGCAGGATTTTCATCAACTACCACAGTGTGAATCGATATAAAATAATTAGAGAACTTCTAAAAAGTCCAAAGACGGATACATAGTGATCTCGGATGAAGATATAGATCAAAAATATTAGTCTGGACTAATGCTGCAGATCAATAGGCTAGGAGTATAAATAGCTTCTCTTAGATAGCTGTAAAGGACACTTAGGTTTCTGTGTCCAACAGTATAAGTCCTAGGTGGTTGATTTGGTGCAAGGCCAAACTATTGATATCAATCACCTAGGTAGTCACTCTTTATATTAAATTGCTGTTAAGGGACACTAAGATTGTTGGTCCCGGTAGTTATGTGCCTAAATGATAGCTCTGGCATAAAAGCCAGGTATAGATGTCTATCACTTTAGTCAGAAATTCTATCCATCTACGCGTTTCTGCTGTCAGAGAACTTCTGGCAGCGTCATCAGGATGGATTCTATCCTAACAGCACAGTTTTTAAGCCACAAAGAGCAGTGGCTGATAGTTAATCTGAACAGCACAGTGGCTGTTAGCAAAATGAGCATAGTGCAGTAAAATATGCCAATGTGCATGCAAAAATGCATTGTTCATTTCACAAATATGCAGCCATCAGCCACGCGCAAATACGCTTACACCCATGTGAAGACGGATGACCCCAGAGGCTCGCCATTTGTCATGCGCAGTACTGATTTTCTTTGTTTAAAATTTGTATTCCCGGTATTGTTCATTGCATATGGACTGCGGGTCGGATAGCCTCCATTGATTTCAATGGAGGTCGTCCACGCAGAGTCCGCAGCAAAATAGAGCATGTTGCGATTTTTCCTCCGCTCACGGAATAAGCAATTTGTATCCGCGAGTGTGAAGGTAAAAGCTAAAGTACAGTACACACCTTTCAATTCATCAGATTTTCTCCACACAGACACCAACTGCAGATTCCGCAATAGGGTGTTTGTTATCTCATGTGACTACACTTCACATTTCTTTGTTCTACTTTGTGCCATTAATAAAGCTAACACTGGGCTGGTCCCTTAGAAAGAGCACAGCTAGAACTATGGTACATACAAATTTCATACGTTTGGAATTCTCCCCATTAAAATGGCCAACTCCACTTGTAACTACACCCCCCTTTAAGGTTCAATCAACCATCGCAGATTTGTTGATGACATTTCTTCAACTATCTGTATGGGGCCTGCAAGAATCCAGGCGCTTCAGGTATCGAATGTATTTTAATTCACAAATATTTCTGCAACAAGTCTGCCGCATGTGGATTGACCCCAAGTGTTCTGTATGGTTCTGCTGTCACTGAAGACTTCTATTCACTATAGATATGCTTTTGTTCAATATACCTTTCCTGGGCAATGTGGTACGATGCCAAATCTTTGCATGGATGAGCAACTTTTTGAAAGCAACAAGCTCAGCTTTTCAGAAAACAGGAGGCGCCGAGTGGGAAGACAAGCCGGCGTAGCACAAGCGTGTTTCAGTATTATACAAGGCCTCGGAGTGCTGCTCCCTCTACTTTCAATTCTCACTTCAATTGCTCCGTCAGGCTTGAAACGACGGCTTTTTTATTCCCCGATAGAGCGCATTCCGCCGTCTACTGTATAAAGTCTACTTGAATGAGCAGGATGCTGAAGGTGTGAAGCGTTTTCTTTCTGATCACAGGAAAATGCAGTTAGCTGTGCGAGCGCCTCACTGCAGGGAGGAACAGAATATATTACAGGCATTTGCTAAACCCCTTTCTTATTATAGACACGTACAGGGAAAGTCAGCAGAGAACACCTCGCATTTCTACACGCAAAACATTCAGTGCCATGTTTGACAGGAATCCGCTTCACACAATTTGTCATACAAGATGTCAATACATTATTCACTATCTGCATTTATGTATCTTGTGGAAACTGATGAGTTACAGGATGCCACAGGATGTTGTGATGATTGATTAAATGAATGATTCATTCATTCAAGTACAATTGGGACGTGGATGCCTTTTTGAAAAGAAATATCACAAGTTACACATGTAGCAAACTAACTTGTGTGAAAACTTTCTGTGAAGCCATTAAAAAGCTATTGGTATCTTAACACAACAAAAGCCAAAGTAAAGCAATTGAGAGACGTGCACATTATCACTGTCCCTTTCTGAGCTATATGTAATATAATATATGGCCACTTTTAAAGGGGTTGTCTGAGAAGTAAAATGTATGTAAATGGGGTCCCTCATGGTAAAAAGTAGAGCAGCTTATAGTCTCTCCCTACTTACCCCTGCCAGCAGCTCCAGGACTTCCCGCAGACCTATATAGTAGCAAGTGCTTATAATTGAAGGCTGAAGTCCCATTGATTTTATTGAGATCTGCACCTGCAATTATGAGAGTTAGCCACTACAAAGCGGACGGGACAGAGGCTTCTGCCAAGACTGCACTGCATACCGGTTGTGAAAGTGGCTGTTGCGTGGAAACCCTTTTTGAGGCCCAATGCACATGGCGGGATATGCACTGTGGACTGCGGAGCAGGCATCCACCCTTGGATTCCGCAGCAAATACCTGCCATAAGCATGCAATGTAGAAGTAGGTTTCCATGCCCACGAGAGTAAATCAATTGCGATTTTCCGGGGGGGGGGGGGGGGGGAATCACAGCATGCTCTATTTTGAGCCAGATTCCATGTGGAAGGCTTCCAACGAAGTCAATAGAAGCTGTCCATCCCGCAGCCTTTCCACAATCATCATCGCGGAAAGGCCACAGGAGTATCATCGCACACACACACTTTACAGAATATATATTCTACATACGTACACACACACAGCGTTCACATTTGTAGAATAGCAATGTTTAAGAGTTCACTTATTTTTTTAAATTAACCATTCCTTTCACATTTCCAGCCAATGGCAACAGTGCATGTTTATTAGAATTGATGCATTTATTGTCTGAATATACAAATGCTGCTTTAATTGACATCCTGATTGATGAGACTTCACATCTCCGCTCTACTCCGATCACCATATATTCTTAGTCAGCAAACAAGTAAATTTTATACAATTTATCTTCCAACTTGGTATTCTGTGTGTACAGATTTCTTTATCATTGCCACTATTCACGTGTTACTAGATTTATATACTCACCAATACAGGGCTAAGCCTGTGATACAATGGAATAGTTGGGCTTTATTACACAAATGTAACAGCTTTGCAATTACTAAAATGTGATCAATACAATCAGAATTTTTTTATGTGTGCCAAAAAATGAATGCTGGGGTAGTACATCATTTAATATATTGAGCCTATACCATGGACTTCCTGTGTGGCTTCCATTAACTACTGCATAGTGGTTGGCAAATTAAAGGGATGGTATCACAACTGACATACATAGGTGATTAAGCCTAATCAGTGAGGGTCTCAACACTGAAACCCCCACCAATCTGAAGAACTGGGCTTCCAAGTCCCCTCTCCTTTTGACTGCACCCCCCCCCCCCCCCGCAGCGAGGAGGAGATTGACGGTAGTGCCAAAGATAACCAAGAGCTTGTACTTGGGGATTTCCATCAGCCCCACTGAAATGAATGGAGTGGCAGAGCCATTCATGTGTGACTGCTGCTCCATTCAACCCCAATGTCACTGAGTGGGTGCAGCAAGCTTGCACTAATTAAAAGAGGGGGAGACAAGACCACCATTCTCAGGATCAGTTGGGGGTCTCAGTAGTAAGACCCCCACCAGTCCTATGGATAGGTGATTAAAGTCAATTGTGGTACAAGCCCTTTAACTGTTGCCAAGAATATACACTAGTATCTCAGAGATGGCTACATACAGACAGAACACAGAGGAGGTATAAACTACAACACAGCCGCTGGGCGGTGGGTTGTTACACATACAAGTTACAAATGTCACACACATCCATCCTTATATAGTAAGGCGCACAATGTTCTGTGTGGACCCAACTGCAAATATGTCCAATAGCCAGCAGATGGCAGAAACAGAAAATGCACAAACAGTCCCCGTCTGAAATGGTCCTACGTATGTACAGATAATACACAACAGATTTGCATTGGATTTTGTGGACATTTAAATATGGCTGCCCTCCATAAAGATCAGCTCATGAATAGGCTCAGCAAAGATACTGCAGCTACTTTATCGTTTGCTTCAGGTTTCAATGGAAAACAGAGAGAAATCAACAACAACAAAAAAAGCCGGTGTTCTTGTGCTTTCCACTAAACAGCGATGTGAACCGCGGTGAATTCTGATCCTGCGTGACCTCCAAGAAAGAAAGGAAAACATGTTCTAATAACATAACAATGGGCTCTACAGCCTCGGCTTTTCAGCACAGTTTAAGTAGTACAGAAATGACTTGCAATTCCTTACACAGACTGGAAATAAATATACCACTTATGCATTTGAAAGGTTTTCTCCCTTTCTAGTTCTGAATGGAGCCCGCGCGTTTGAAATCGCGCTGCTATTTATTTCATGACAAATTGCAAGACTGAATTCACTTCATGCAACGCCACATAATAGTAATGATTAAGCCAATTGCATCACAGTACGGCTTACAAGCACACACAACAGCGGGGTTACAGATAACTTTCAAAGCTGGAAAGCACCAGACATTTTTCATGAACTCCCACAGAGAACGAAAAGTTTCTTAGCTGGCTGTGTGCTTTAGGACAGAGATTTACAATAGAATATGCTCACACAAGCCTTTCCATTTTTTTCTCTTTGGTTATGGATTAAGCATAATATAGAATACTGGTGCTGCCTAAATACCTCTGTACTGTATATATAAAGATGTTATCAGAAAACAATTTATAAGCCGAGTGCTCACTGGTACAATCTTACTGTATCTGATAGGTTTAGCCAAAGTTCAAAATCATCATCAATATAGCTGCCATACATAAGACAATTTGCTGTCCCCTCCTACCAAAATCCAATATTTTTAGCTTTTGAGGCACCAAAAGCACATAATTTCTTCATATTGTGAAAATTACTTGGTGGTATATATCCTATCATCATACGGATCCGTGATCGCGATTAACATGACCATTGTAGTGTTAACTTCACCAACGACCAATACAAACTTCTAAGCGAGTAGGAAAGGCTTGACTAGTGAAGCAGAATTCCATCCTTTAAAACCAATTATTTTGCCAACAGTTAGCGCTGACAACTCTGTTAAGCTTGGCTGGTTATTTATCGTTATGTATATCACCAGCTTTAAGGAATACTCTGAGCTCTCACATCTTATACACTAATATTCATAGTGCATGGCCCTGAGATTTGGTGTTCACAGAATCCCCAAGACCAACGCTAGGCCCAAGACAGCGAAAATGTACTGCTCAGAGTAGTCTTCTAGATAGTCAAAGCAGCCAAATTACTCTAAAATTACTATGGCCACTTAAGATGGATTGTATGTAGCAATAATTGATTTAAGTGCTTTTGACAACCAGGCTCCTTTTAGACAGAAGATTGTTGTGTGCACAAGGCAACAAGCAAGTCGCGTCATCACCAGCTCGTTTGCTCTCGTGCAGCCTGTTTAGACATGCAGATTCATCGCCAATGTGTTCAACAGGAATCGTTCAGTGTTTCACACAATGAATGTGAAACACTAAACAATAAGTGAACAAGCCAACGATGGTTTTTATGCTTGCAGAAAATGGATAAGCGAGAAGGAAACCATTCTCTTTCGTCATTCAGTCATTGGTTGCATTTAGACCAAATTATTATTCACTTTCGCTCGCTTGAACACTTTTTTGAATGATAATTGTTCTATCTAAAAGCATTTTCCCCATAATAGTCCCTAGTTCAATTAGTGGCGTGCGTTGCAGTGGTTATCACCTTGCTAAAGCAACATGGTTGAGTAAGGCTAGGGTTACTCAGTGGCCAAGACACCAGGCAGCCAAAGACTGCAGTGCCCCAACGCCACAATACATCCTAATGAAAGGGAATATGATTGCGCTGCAACTTGCATGCTGCCTCAACCTGCCAATGTGAAGTTTCCAAGAGGATTGAAATTTTTCAAATTTTTTGTTCACAATGTATAGCAAGTTGCAATGTGACCGCATTCGCATTCATTAAATTGTAATGTAACATCAGGATACTGTGAATTTTGGCCCGTGTGATGTCACCATATAGAACTAGCCTTAAATGTCCCTACACACGCATCTTCTAATAAATACGTTATGTTAGTAAGTGACTTTACGTACCATTTCTAGAACATTTGGGTTGAAAATATAAAGTGGCCAATATCTTTAAAGACTATAAACATTTTGGAGATGCTGTTTTTGAGCACGCTTTGTAGTTTTTAAACATTGACAATACATTTTAACAGTACAGTAAATATTTGGCGCTTGGTCTTGGGCTTTAATTCCAGCCGATAGTAAAAATACGGTGGGGGATTAAAACCTTGCTTCTCCAAGTAATCAGAAGCAGAAAGGGCTGTCAGCTGTCAGTCACAGCTGATAACCCGGAGGAGGAGGAAAAAGTGTTTAACCCTTTCTGCCTTCTCTATTCTTTAGTACACAGCACTCAATGAGTGCTATGTAATAAAGAATGAAAGTGGAAGTGTTTCTTTCACTATGCGAGCCGACAGTCATGTGACCACCGGGATTACCTAGCACAGCAGAGCTACAGGGTCCTAGCAGACCCTGATCAGCTCTGCCAGTGACTATTGTCACTACAGGGGGATGTTTTCCCCTGTAACTGAGGTTCCTATGGATGTCCCAGCTACAGTGAAAAAATGTTAAAAAAACAAAACAAAAAGACCATATGACTGTCCCCCAGAGGTCTTATAGGACATCATGGGGGATAGATAGTTAAAAAAAAAATTACATAATTATGGAGTCCGTAATTAAAAACCATACATATTATATATCAAATCGTCCAAAACAAAATGAGGAACCTATTCCCATACTCTGTCAGTGTAAATGTTCCAATTAAAAAAAAAAAACTATAAATGTTAAAAATAAATCATTTTTAGCATTTTACCCCCAACAAAACAACAAAAAAAAAAAAAACACACAACAGGAAAAAAAACAGTGAGAAAAATATTAAAAAACAGCCCTGTGTGTCACGGGGAAAAAAAATGCAGCAAAAATAATTTTGGTAGCTGAAGGGGAAAAAAATAGGGCAGTTAAACCAACACATGGGTAAAATCCCTAAAAAGTGTCTGGTCTTTAAGGGGTTAATTACAAAATTTGGATCATTTGTCTTTTGCAGTTTGCATATTTCATAGTGGATTCATACAGCAAGACCCAATGTCCACAAGCGAATTTGATCTACGGAATCTGTGCCGAAGATCCGCAGTTCATGCTGCCCATATGGAAGCTTGGGCATCCAAACCTCAATTTACACATGTGGATAGGTTTTCCGGATCCCGCGTGCAGAAAGCAAATTGCAGCATGCTCCATTTTAGCGCGGATTACGTGCGGACAGCTTCCATTGAAGTCAATGGAAGCCGTCCAACCCACGTGCCCCCGCCCCCCTCCACACACACAATTGATATTGCCGCCGTACCACGGATTCCGTGGTAAAAGCAGGAGATTGAGGGGGGAAAAAAAATCTGTATTGCGCATGTCCGACGATCAGCCGTGCTAACTATCCGTACAGAAAATGTGAAGTACACGCAGGCGCCACTGCTAGCAGGGTCGGATTCCGCTGCGGGATCATTGAATAGCGCTACAATAATCTCTAAGCACTGTTCAAATCTGCCTTGTGATTTCTGTCAAACTGAGACCACGACCATGAAATGCCTCAGTGTCTGCCATGTAATTCAGCCAATCGGAGACTAATAGGAAGCTGTTATAGGTATAGTAAACTGTATTACATAAGAGTTAGAGTCAGATAATCACATCGGTAAGTTTAAAAAATGTAGTTGAAAGAATGTTCAGTAAAGTTACGTTAAGAAAAAGATTCAAAGAAAAAAAAATTTTGCAACAAAAACTCTAAAAAAAAAAAAAACATTAATAGGTATAGCTGCATTCATAGCGACTCAAAATATTTCAGCTATTCTGCAATGATGATGATGTAAAAAGTCATTTAAAAAAATGCCAGAAAGGCCATTTTCCCCAAAACACAAAAAGTGATCCTAAAAATGATATCACTGAAAACTACAACTCTTCCGTTATGGGTCTTGGAACGGGCGATGTAAATTCTAATTTTTTTTTTCCTTTAAAAAAAGAAAATGACTTTTTTCTACTACTTTTGCACAACTATATAAATTTAAAATGCCAATCATGCAACATAGTGATTGCTGTTGGGAAAAAAACCCAAAAACTAGAATTGCCCCAAAGTGGTGGTATTAAAAAAAAAATTATCTCCTGCAAAAAACAAAACAATAAACAAGCTTATGGCTAGGTCAACAAAAAATAAAGTTGTGGCTCTTTCAATATAATGAAAATATGAAGAAAGTAGTTTGGTTATTGAGGCACAAGTTAAGGTCATTAAGGGGTTTATACCCCCTTAATGGCCTAGAAGAACATCAAACTGGCATTTCTATGATGCCTCGTAGCATTCGGTATTACGTGGGACAATGTATGCTACGGTAACACAGCTTAGAAGTTCTCTCAAAATGTACAAATATTTTACATTTGGCTGCAGGTTAAGTTTTTACTGAACCTATAAAGCTGCTGTCATCAATGTACCCCCATACAGAATCCACATCATGACCACAGCATATGTTGGAGAAATTTAGTAATACATCAGGATAGATTTTACGTTTCCATATTAAAAAAAAACTCCTCTAAAAGGTCTGCTATGAAAACAGTCCTCTGAAGCCTCCGACAGGCTGTATGTTCTGGATTAGCCACATCTAAACTCCACGGCTCGGTGTGTGGGAGGGAAGTGCAGTCACAGGATGCAAGTAGACAGCTGTTGTGTGGGGGAAGAAATACCACCACGAATAGAAGGCAAGAGAGGCAAAACACACAAAGTTTACTGACTATAAACTTATGTGCATTCTGAAGTCCACACAGCCGTGGGTCAGCATGGATGCAACTAGTCCTGCAGGCAAGGCGCGCCCTACAACTAACTGGTCCTGCAGGCAAGGCGCGCCCTACAACTAACTGGTCCTGCAGGCAAGGCGCGCCCTACAACTAACTGGTCCTGCAGGCAAGGCGCGCCCTACAACTAACTGGTCCTGCAGGCAAGGCGCGCCCTACAACTAACTGGTCCTGCAGGCAAGGCGCGCCCTACAACTAACTGGTCCTGCAGGCAAGGCGCGCCCTACAACTAACTGGTCCTGCAGGCAAGGCGCGCCCTACAACTAACTGGTCCTGCAGGCAAGGCGCGCCCTACAGCTAACTGGTCCTGCAGGTAAGGCGCGCCCTACAGCTAACTGGTCCTGCAGGTAAGGCGCGCCCTACAGCTAACTGGTCCTGCAGGCAAGGCGCGCCCTACAACTAACTGGTCCTGCAGGTAAGGCGCGCCCTACAACTAACTGGTCCTGCAGGCAAGGCGCGCCCTACAACTAACTGGTCCTGCAGGCAAGGCGCGCCCTACAACTAACTGGTCCTGCAGGCAAGGCGCGCCCTACAACTAACTGGTCCTGCAGGCAAGGCGCGCCCTACAACTAACTGGTCCTGCAGGCAAGGCGCGCCCTACAACTAACTGGTCCTGCAGGCAAGGCGCGCCCTACAGCTAACTGGTCCTGCAGGTAAGGCGCGCCCTACAACTAACTAGTCCTGCAGGTAAGGCGCGCCCTACAACTAACTAGTTCTGCAGGTAAGGCGTGCCCTACAACTAACTAGTGTTCTGCAGGTAAGGCGTGCCCTACAACTAACTAGTTCTGCAGGTAAGGCGTGCCCTAAAACTAACTAGTTTTGCAGGTAAGGCACGCCCTAAAACTAACTAGTTCTGCAGGTAAGGCACGCCCTAAAACTAACTAGTTCTGCAGCTAATGCACACTACGCAACTAGCTTGTCTTGTACGTAATGCACGCTCTACAAGTAACTAGCCCTGCAGGTAACGCACAGTACACTGTAAATCAGTGATGTTTGGTGAGAACAAAGACATAGAAAGGTAAAGAGAAACAGAGGTAAAGGATAAGTCAGGAGTGCAGATACTGAGCCTTCTATAAGAGAGGTGACACTATAAGTGCAAGGTATTATTGTATCTTGACACCACCAGGAAGTAGTGGTGAAGACAACTGTGACAGCCCGGTGACGCCCCATGTATCTCATTAGCTGTAAAGATGGGTCCTCTGCAGGTCCTGGAAGGCCAGTATTATTCTCCTGTCCCAGCTTCTGGCCCAGAGCTGTCCTCCCGGCTGCTGGTGGTTAAATCGCTGCTGGTGCCTGTATCCCGGCCCTTCCCCACTATCAGTCTCCCTTCTCTCCCGAGCGGCAGGACATGCACTGTATGGTGAGGCAGCAGCGGCGGCAGGAGTGTGCAGTCCAGCCCTTTCCCGCTGCTGCTTCCCGCTGTCCGTCTCCTTTGTGTCCGGAGCAAGTGGTTGCCCAGGAGAGATGGAAGAGGGACAGCTGCTACTGGGAAACAGATTGCTGCATGATCTGTTTATACCTAGGACTGCGACTGTAACAAGAGGGCATCTGCTACGTCTAAAAGAATTGTTAATCCAGGTATACAAGCAGGTAGGAACTATTAGGGGTTGATCCAGGGATTAGTCGGATTGCCATTAGGGAGTCGGGAAGAAATCTTCCCCCAAATAAGCTAATTGGCTCCTGCCTCTTGGGGTTTTTTTTGCCTTCCTATGGATCAACAACATAGGAGGATAAACAGGCTGAATTAGATGGACATTGTCTTCATTCGGCCTTATATACTATGTTACTATGTATATGTGTAGAGATTTGTGGCTGCCCTGGAGGGTTAGGGATTGTTTTGCTGTTAGCTTTACATTATTAACTGTAAATGCTTCCATATTCTACCTGTAACAAGGAAGTATTTACAACTAATAATGTAAGGCTAACAGCAAAACAATCCCTGACCCTCCAGGGCAGCCAAAAATCCCTACACACACTGCTGCTAGGACCTCACATAAGTCAGCCTATTGGGAGCTAGGGGTGTGATAAGGGCGTTCCTGCATCCAAGCCCAGTCACACTCCTAGCCTCTGGTGGCGTCAAGGTTAGAGATGAGCGAAAGTGTTCGGCCCCGCCCCTTTTCGCCCGAACACCGAACTTTGCGAGGACTTCCGTGCTTGGGCGAAAAAAGTTCGGGGGTCGCCGTGGCAGCGCGGGGGGGTGCGGCGGGGAGTGGGGGGGGAGAGGGAGAGAGAGAGGGCTCCCCCCTGTTCCCCGCTGCTGCCGCCCGCGCCGCCGCGCCTCTCTCTTTACGCGCGAACACTGAAGTCCTCGGAAAAACCGGTGTTCGGGTGCGTAAGTACTCGTTAAGAACACGTTCGCTCATCTCTAGTCAAGGTACAATAATACCCAAGTGCAAACCCCCTATCAAGGAAAAGCAAGAAGAGTGAAGTTTCTCTTTAAGGGCTTCTTCAGACGAGCGTATGTGCAAATACAATTGCTTCAGCACAACGTATTTGAACAGTGAATTAGGTTGACTTTTACCTGTGTCTGCACAGTCCTGTACTCTCTTGAACACGCAGCGCCAGTTCATATGCACCTGCAAAACACCTTCCGCCTTCTTGCCCTGATTTAAAGGCTTTTTAGCCTAATGGGTCCAGATGGTTTCGCTCATTCACGGAATTACGCAGCCTATTGCACACCTCCCATAGACTTCTATGGGGACCTTTGCTGAAAGATACAAGTCCTATTTCCTTACACACGCATGAAACGTGCACACAAAGTGTAAAAAACTAAATTGATATTGAGAACAAACCCATTGACAACAATGGGTTCTATTTTCTGCTTAATGTATGCGCTAATTCGCCGTCTAAAGAAGCTCTTAGAGATGAAATTAAACAGCATAAGTTTTGGTAGCTGTAAAGTTGTTCTAAGTGGTTGAAGGTCCTTTTGTTAAGAGTATAGTTACTTGTCCGAGTTCCGTATGATAGCAACATGTTTATGTAAGTAAATAGATGTGTGGCGATGCGCTTTTAATCAAAAACGCATTGTGCTTGCATAAAAAAAAAAAAAAAAAAAAAAAAAAAAAAAAAAAAAAAAAAAATCGCAATTTTACAAAACGCAGTATCGTTCGATAAACCTTTTGAAGCTCTTCTAACCACCTGCATAGCCTTGGACTTCGAGGGGTTGTCTCACAGAAACAACAATCACCCATCTACAGGATAGGTGATAAGTGTCTGATTGGTGGTCGTCCCAGCAGCCGGAGCCCCATCAATCACCAGAACAGGGGTCTAGAGTGCCCCAAGTGAATGGGAGGTCACATGTTTACACTACATTCATCTCTACAGGATTGTCAGGCAAAGCAGAGTGCTTGTCCCATAGGGATGAGGAGCGGGGACACTTGGGACCTCCATTCTCATGATTGGTGGTGGGAAGAGATGAGCGAACCTACTCGGCCACGCCCCTTTTTCGCCCGAGCGCAGCGATTTTCGAGTACGACCGTACTCGGGCGAAAAGATTCGGGGGGTGCCGTGGGTGAGTGGGGGGTTGCAGCGGGGAGTGGGGGGGGGGGGGGGGGGAGGGAGAGAGAGAGGGTTCCCCGCTGCTACCCCCCGCTCCGCCACGCCTCCCCCTGCCCCCCGAATCTTTTCACCCGAGTACAGAGGTACTCGAAAATCGCGGTGCTCGATCGAGTAATTACTCGAAACGAGTATATTCACTCATCTCTAGTGGTGGACCCTATAGTTAGACCCCAATGATCACCAGTTATAAGATATTTTTGTTGGACAACACCTAAAATCCTAGATGTCTGCAGCCACCACTAGAGATAGCTTTATTGCATATAACTAATAAAAGCAGCATACAAAACAACCCTGCCGTGTATTGATCACTCCTAGAATGTTATCGGGTGCTGCGCCTGCAGACATAGTAGCACTCTGGAGTTTTATGTATGCCTGCCTTGTATTTCTATTGGTGTAATAGCGGACACCACATTCAGGCAGTGGACTACTGGCTTAAAGGGGTTGTCCCGAGGCAGCAAGTGGGTCTATACACTTCTGCATGGCCATAATAATGCACTTTGTAATATACATTGTGCATTAATTATGAGCCATACAGAAGTTATAAAAAGTTTTATACTTACCTGCTCCGTTGCTGGCGTCCTCGTCTCCATGGAGCCGACTAATTTTTGGCCTCCGATGGCCAAATTAGCCGCGCTTGCGCAGTCCGGGTCTTCAGCAGTCTTCTATGGAGCCGCTCGTGCCAGAGAGCGGCTCCGTGTAGCTCCGCCCCGTCACGTGCCGATTCCAGCCAATCAGGAGGCTGGAATCGGCAGTGGACCGCACAGAAGAGCTGCGGTCCACGAAGGTAGAAGATCCCGGCGGCCATCTTCAGCAGGTGAGTATGAAGACGCCGGACCGCCGGGATTCAGGTAAGCGCTGTGCGGGTGGTTTTTTTAACCCCTGCATCGGGGTTGTCTCGCGCCGAACGGGGGGGGGGGTTAAAAAAAAAAAAAAACCCGTTTCGGCGCGGGACATCTCCTTTAAGTAATATTATAACAGTTTATGTATAAATGCTTTGACACAGTGCCGGCAATTTCGCAATGAAGTCTCCAATTTAGTCTCCGCAAGGTAGAGCTTTACTTTGAGCGGTTGTTTACGAAAAAAAATAAAAAACAGTTTGGGTGGAAACAGTCATGACATCTGATCACTGACATCATCCCTAACAGTGGATTTGGTCAGAGGAAGCCAAAGCTGTGGCGAAACTACGTCAATCATGCTGTGATAGCTGCACGCCCGAATGCTGAGCACCTACCGTAGAGGTTAGTCGCTGACAGCATAAAGGCAGACCTGTGCTGAGGCTGCTGTGCACACAGATGACAGCAGCAGCTGCCGGCTTCAAGAATAAACCCAGGTAACAAACAGCTCAGCTAAGAGTGCATTCCCTTAGATATAGCGGGATTTCATAAATGACCCCATACTAATGTGTTATGCCTATGGGAGTAATGAATTGATTGCTACTTCACAAAGCCATAGCGTCCCACCGCTGCTGCTGCTCATAGATTTCCTTTGGTAAAGGTCTAATGTTTTTGTTTTTTTTTGCTTTTTCAAGTCTGGCCAAGTTCCCAGTCTTCCACTAATTTCTAGCAATGGGAGTCCGATATAATCCGACATTCTTAAAAACAGTTACTTGTACTGCAAGAAATGCACAGACACGACATGAGGCTCATTTACTTGGGACACTGAAGGGGAGAGAAGAAAACAGAAAATACATTCACAGAAACGCGTCAAGAACTTTTTACAATTAAATTTATTTCACTAAAATTGTACGAACTTTTTAAGTTTTGGTACCTACAACGTTTGTTACAATCTACTGAACGGCAGGTTTACATTGGGTAAAGCTATTCAACTACTGATGAATTACACTATAAGCAATTACCTAACATACATTTACTGCTGGTGGTGAAATTTAGAGCAAACATTTACAGCAGACAGTATTCTGTATATGGAGGAGCAGCCAGTGGGCTGGCGCATGCTGCTGCCCTACAAGGCACTGCCCATGTGGCTGCATGAACTTTGCCAAGACAGTCAAGAGCTCACAACCTAAGGGCTCGTTCACACGAGCATATTTGCACAGTATATTACACATGCAACGTTGGCACGCGTAATATGCAGTGAATACCACCTACCGATTTCAATGGGTTCGTTTACACAAGTGCATTTTTTTCACATGATGTTCAAAGGTGTGATAAAAAAGTGTGTGTGTGTGTGTCATATCCTATTTTGGTGCATATTACACACCAGAATAGACCATTAAAGAGAATAGGCCAGCACAAATACACAGGAAAGCTGCGTATTATATTCACTGCATATCTCCACAATACATATATGGGCCTTAATGCGTATTTTATTGTGCGCACAACAATTCGCTGCCTCGCTGAGTAGCCCATGCACAGAATACAGGCTGCAGTGTCTGTGAAAGATATGACAATTGTGGTGGAAAAGGGTTACTGAATTAATAGGCCACTGTAGAATCAAAAGAAATTAGTGAATGGAGACAGAACGACCCAAGTGAAGACAAAAAACAACCCTTGCTACGTTCACAAAAACTGGATGTTTTTCCATATAGATGCAACTCCATGTGGTATCCATATTTGGTCCGTGCGTCAAGTTTCTCTCTGTATGCCATGACATTTTCACATTAGCAAAAAAATACACACAATGCCAATCTTTTTTTCTGCACCTTTTAAAAAAATACATAAAAGTACAGCCCGTGGACAGCATCAATGCGCTCTCCAATTTTTTTTTTTCTATCCCCATTAACGTGAATAAGCGAGTCTCGTCCATAAAACAGACCAGAATATAACATGCAATGAGCTTTTTTATGCGGTCTGTATCTCATGGAATACTATGGGTCCGTATACTGTGTTGTCTGCTAGTGTACCGGAGGCCTTACACCACTTCTCCTTACACCTAGCGAGAACTAAATAGAAATGACATGAAGAATGGACCTAAAATTTCAGAGAGAAGAATTAGTCATCAACAGATCGTGTACGAGAATTCAACGGTGCGATTAGGATATTCCTTCACAAAATGGTGAGGTTTCTCACATAGAATCAGTGCGCTTACAACATATTAAAATCGAGCAGTTTGAAAGCCTCATTATGTATCTTCAGTGCTGGGAAAGGGAACACAGAGTGTTTGCAGTAATCCATGTCCTTGAGCCTCGGTTGTCTGTACATGCTAATAGGCAGAACGAAGAGAATTAATGAGGAAGAGGCGGCGAGTGCTACAGTCACATGAGATGCGGCTCCTCCGGATCAAAGAAAGAGCCCCAAAATAACTGCGGACCTCTACAAACAGGCAGTATTCTTCCATTACACCACAACGCAGGATATATTTAACCCAGTTTTACTATTTAAACACTGCAAAACACGGTCCCCCTCCCCTCTGCCCAACGTTAGCACAGACTTACGAGGGGGGTGCCAAGTGCCACTTTCCAAGGGTTTCTGCAGATTGGCCCACATTGCTGTAAAGGCACACCAGTATAGAGTGCTGTAATGCCCTACAATTTGCACCTACTTGTTAAAGCAGCTTTTCCGAGTTTCACAGTGATGGACATCAAATGTCTGGTCAGTCAGGGTCCCAACCTCTAGAAACCTCAACGGAGGCCTTGATATGTAGGACTCCATACATTAGGGAAGAGTCCTACTTTAATCTTTGCAACTTGTTAATTTACTGCACCAACCGCGTTGCTGATTTCGGTTTCTTTAAACTGGAACCAACACTTTTTAGTCTAAGATTTGTAAAACCAAGTTCACTTGATCTGCTGTCAAAGGTTGAATCTAGAAGTATCACCCACGGTGATCGGGGATTGTAGTCAGGTTATCTTCCCAGCATTAATAGCGATCATAAAAAACATGGCTGCCAGCAGCAGCAAACAGGGTGGTGAAATTACAGCCACATCAGTCTATCAGCCAAGCCCGCCATCTTGGATTTCAGCTGCTAAACCAAGTTCAACCAGATTGACCCACCATCATAGAATCAAATAGAATAGCCCGCAATCTTGATTCAAATCTAACCAGTGTCGGAGCAACAGTTTTCTGATTGATCTTCGATGAACACCACGAATCAGCCAGATGTTTCAAATTTGATCATTGTGTTCTCTTAATGAATTTGAAGCTACAGACGCTTATTCCTAGTAGATTTGTGGTGTTCATTTCATTATTTTAAGTCATATTTCCCCATTCACTTACACAAAAATGAAAAAAAAACAAAACAAATAAATCAGCCATTATAACTGAAGAATACTTCTTACAAAGCAGACAATATAATCTACGAGAACATATAAAGTACATAGAACAATGTTCCCCTCCACTTCAGAAGACGCCGGTCTTTGACAAATGTTGATGCTTTTAAGTATTCATAACCAAATGATTATTGAATGTGCATATTTTGGATACTAAAATAGCTGCAGGAATGACTTCAACTTATGAGGGAGTACATACTTTATTCATCGCTCCTTTTTTAATATCCCGTACAGTAAGTGACATATGGAAGCCAACCACGGCTTCTATTTTTTATTTAATACCCAGCATGTGTACAGAATAGTCACTGAATTTTTAATACACCTTGAGGGGTCAGCGCTACTAAACTCATCTCCATAATCCATTCTACCAGCACAGTAAACAGAAACATTACGGATGACATTAGTTGCCACCGGCTTGCACGGGAGGTCCAGAAACAGTCTGTGTGACAACCACATAAATGCCCTTGCAAGACAGAGGACAATATATAGTAGAGACGTCGGAACTCGTGCCTTACTGGTTTATTACAGTTAGTGTTCCATTAGTCGTAGTCACTCCCCCCACAGAGTTCGAAAAAAATAATAAACCGGTAACGTGTCCCATTGTAAACGCCCACATTTGGATCTCTTTGCCTCTACTCCTATCTGTTGTCTGCAGGGGGCATGCAGATTACATCCCCATTACTGCTAAATGAGCACATAAATCCTGCAGCTATCGGAGGGCAGAACAGAAATCTACGACGGCAGTTTATTCTGGATTCTAGATCAGCCGAAGCTCGCTACAAAATTAAAGATGTACCAAATGGGTAAATAAGGCTGAAAATGGGACATATCACAGTGTGGTATTAAAGCAACAGGAAGCGCAAACCAAATATGCAACATGGAACATTAAACACAGGCAGACGGTACTGGATAAGCAGAGCCGGATAGGCGTGCGGCACTAGTTCTACCAACGCAATGTATTACATAGTGTCACCAGACCTGCTATCCCTGCCACTATTCATCCTTCAGGTTTAATGCTTTAAAAAAATAACCTCCCCCTGCGGAGTTAATGCTGTATACTTCACGTTTGTACACCTATGTATGTTTAAGTGCCCCGTCTATGCGTATATCCTTTATGCCATTTTCCCTAAACTTCTAGTGAAACACCATCCCTGGCTGTGTGAATACGGTCCTCGCTCGCAGGAACAAAGGCAATTACAGTATTCAGGGATCCATTGAGTGCTGCTCCAGAGGGAAGCAGTGGGGGAGGAGAGAGTCTACATTGGAAAGTGTGAGTGGAAGCTAGTAATGAAATGGACTGAGGATCTCTTTATGGACAGCTTGTACTCTCCTCCCCGGCTAGGCTTCCACTGTGTCTCGGGCCTGCGGCATGTATGTGCCAGGATGCTCAGGTGCAACGCGCTTAGGACTGTCCGTGCGCTGTCAGATTTCTGCACAGTAATACAGACAGGAATAGGACATGCAATGAGTTTTTTCACATGGACCATCTGTAGCAGCAGCAAGATAGTCCTCTCATGTACAGGACAGACCGAACAAAAGGGGGGGGGAGGGGGACACAAATCTACGCAAGGCGCTCGCTGTCGCACAGATACATAACGGTTTCTACTGGCTCCCCGATAGTGAAGCTGCAGCAAGACGGCTCCAGTAGGTGACTTCTCTTGGAGACAAAAGTGACGGTCCTAAAAGGGGCTTGTACTCTGCTACAACGTACTCCTAGAGGGCGCGGGGCTGGTGCTGGACTGATGAAGAGGCCAGGAACCCCTGAATATTGTTTTCTCAAACTCTCGGCTGTGTCCGGAGCACCTGACTCGTGAGAATATACGGAGTTCCAGGTGACATTCTGCTCCACCAACACCACACATGTATAGTGTATTTTACACACGCTGTTCTGCAGTGGCTTCATTTTTTATTTAAATTTTCTTTCCACGTTTCGTTCAACGACCGATCACAATCACAGAGTGTACTTCCCTAAAGTTAGAACTACTGGGCCTTAGGGGATCTGTGTTTTTCCTTAATGGGAAAGTTGTTTTTTTTACTTGCGACTCCATTCCAGGCAGCACCACTCCACCTTATATTATTGTTTGTCTGGAATACTGTCAGAGTTGTACAACCTGGTTGTAAAGAGCTGCAGAAGATATTGGAACTCTACAAAGATTTCTACTACTGTATCAATTACCCCTCCCTCCTCTCAGTCTGTATAGTCAATAAGGATTGGCGCTCATTTCCTTAACTTTCACACAGGTCGATTCAGAACGTATGAGAAACAAAGGATCGTTCATATGGTTGTCTTTTCATGGTTTCTTACATGACTGAGGCCTCTCTCACGCAGGCGCTTTCTACCATGTTAATCGCCGTATAACGCTCCCATTGAAATCAATGGGGCTTCACAGACACGCGCTTGATCGCAGTGCTGTTTGGCTCTGTCATCCCCCGCCGTCAGGCTATCATTGGATTGAGTGCCGGCTGTGACTGGCTGGCGTTCGATCCAATCACAGTGCTAACGGCGGGGAATTTTAGAGCCGAGCAGGGAGAGGACAGCGGGGAGAATGCTAAAGCAGCTTGCGTGCAAGCTGCTTTAGTATTCTCCCCGCTGTCCTCTCCCTGCTCCGGCTATCAAATCCCCCACCATCAGCGCTGTAGAAGTAAGCGCTGTGATTGGATCAAGTGCCGGCCAATCACAGCCTGACGGCAGAAGATGACAGCGGAGAGGATTCCAGGAGCTTGCCGCACCGCCGCTGAGGACACAGATGCCGGCAGGGAGGGGAGTATGGAGGGGTTTTTTTTTAACCCTTCCCTGGCTCGAGTATAAGCAGAGGGGGGCTTTTTCAGCACAAAAAAAAAAAATGTGCTGAAAAACTCTGCTTATACGGTAATTGATATGTTTCTGTAAAATTAAAACATGCAGCTGAAAGAATGCCATCAGCTGGTATCCCGCTGAGAACTCAGCATGCAGCGCTGATATGGCTCATCGCTGACTTTTAGCTCGCTAAAAGTCAACACTGAGCGAATAGTGCACGACGGCCGCCTGTTGAGACACCATGATTATTGGTCAAAAGGTGGCTTTTGAGCAAATTTTGAGCAGTAATCGGTGTCTAAATGGGCCTTAACAGTGATCGCAAGATAGTTGCACACTTTTGTTATTCTTTTTATTAAGCAAGGTTAATGGCAAGCCTACTGGATTAATTGTATAGGCAGATTTCCAAAAAATACAATACAACGACAAATGGATTACATTATTCCCCATAATAGAAAAACCTTACGTGGCAGGAGAAAAAAAAAACGGCTATCATATTTGAATTCAGTGATTTAAAAGTTACTATAAGCCACCTATCTGCAAAAATTGTGTTGCACGGTGTAATTATTCAGTGTGAACACGGCTGGTGATTCAATGATGATAATTTGCTTATCGAGTTAATCGTTCATTTTACATAAGCTTGTTTGCTAATCATTCCGTTTATATGCCGATTGTCCAGGCGCTCTCATTTACCAATACTGCTGACTAGACAATACTATAAAAAAGGACTTATCTGTGTTTACACTGACCGGCAAAGAGAACGAGCCAACTTCGTAATTTCTCACTATGTGTAAAAGTACCCTTATGTTGCATTCACACTACGCGTCATTAGATATGTGAAACTGCAGAGTATACACAGAATGAGATACGCTGACTCCATCAATTTTTGCCCATCAGCAGTTTATGTGCAGTGTATTTGTGTACAGTGGCCCCTTGCTCTTTCGGGAGGGCCTCAGGAGTGATATGGCTTTCACAGAGCCACATCTGTGCGTGTTGGAGGGCCGGTGTGACGTGTTTTCTGCTCTGGCAGCAGCTGCGGTTTCTGAGGAAACAAGGCTGATTTTCTCCTCCACCCCCGACTCCCAGGAAGGCAGGAGATGTTGTTGTTCCCCTGGGAGACTGTTTGCGGGGGAGGGAAAAAAATTAAAGATAGGAAAACTATATTAAAATGGAAACATTGAAGCGGGAGGGGGGGGGGGGGGGGACAAACCGAGAAGTCCGGAGCACAAGACGAGGATGTCCAGATTGCTGTGAAGTAAGGAAACGATGCCACATAAGACATTCAGGCAGCATTAATAGTACGAGAACACGGCATTGGTCACAGCTCTAGAGCCAATGTATGATGTACATTGTCAGGCTGCTGAATGATACAGAAGACGCAGGAAGAGACAAGCTGGGGGGGGGGGGGGGGGCAGAAGTGCGGCCCTCTCAGGGATCTAGTGGTACGGCCAATACTCTGAGACCCCCCTTAGGACAGCCGGGACAGGACAAGGGGCCCTTGGTGGTGGCACTTCTGGTCATTAGCCCCATGTCTCACATACACCGCATGATGAGTTCTATCCCTCTTACGCTGCTGCATTGGAGAGGTTCTCCGCAGACTTACGTCCCTTTTAGACGGCCAACAGTTATTGCGTAAACGACTGCCGGAGCGCTGATTTCATCATTAAGGCCACTACGTGTGTGCCGAGTGTTTAGACTGAAAGACATTGCGGGCTTCTCGCACAGCACATTATTTTCTATGTGAAGCGCTGAGTGGGGAGCGTTTACACACAACGAAAAGCCAGGAACCCTGTGATTCTTTTTTGCTGACTGAAAGTCAGAGATAAACATCCGCGAATGAACAGGGAGCGATTTTGTTCACACTTATTATGTTTGAACGAATTTTGAGCGATTATTGTTACGTGTAAACAGGCCATTACTAACAGACCTGGAACAACATCATCTTACTCTACACCAAGCACTTCCGGTAGATCTAATCCATTAATTTACAGATGGATTATCTAATCCATCTGTCAATTAATTCGCTTCCAAGTCGCCACGTCAAACAAATTCTACCAATAACGTCAACAGGAAAATAAAGCAAACTTAGAGTAAAGGGTATTTTACGCGGGTCGATAATTGTTCGGATTTCCGCTATCCAGCGACAATCTGGATGATTATTGTTCAGTGTAAATATACACACAAACTGAACGACAAGTCATTCATTTCTCCTCGTTCAGTTTCTGCATGCAGAAAACTGTATGATAGATCAGCCTGTTGACTGTGAATGGAGACGGGTGGGCCGCAAATATATATATTACACACTATGGTAGCTCTAGTACCCCATTGTAATACCTGTATCTTAGCTACAAGATGTGATACGGGCGGGCATGGAGGCTCTACTACCCAGTTATACTACCTCTAGCTTTGGTACAAGATGTGTTGCGGGCAGGCATGGAGGCTCTAGTACCCCGTTTGGC